>NC_092210.1:85377765-85393965 GCF_043381705.1 Parasteatoda tepidariorum | reverse complement strand
TTTTTTTTTTGCATTTCCTTCTTTGCTTGAAAATTTTTAAAATAATGTAAAGAAAAAAAATGACTCTGATTAAAATAATGTTTGTAAAGTAAAATTTTAACATTTCAAAATTAGTGAGCTTGAAAAATAAGTAAGGAGTACTTTCTGGCAGTTGGAAAGAAATAAAATAAGTCAAAATCTAAACTAAGTTAAAATCTCTTCCAATTAAGTTCACAAAATAAAATTCAGTTAATGAATATTATCAAAATATCGAATTTACAGTACTTATAACGAAACTGCAGAACATTATTAATAGAGATATTCAAAAATTTATTCAAAATAAACAAATATTAAAAAATTTGAAAGTAATTTGCGATAATCTATTCCCCCCTCCCATTTTTCTAATTTTACCACGAAGAACTTCAATTTAAAAAAAATAATAATAATAAAAATTAAACAGCAATGAAAGCAACGAAATGTTTGATTTGGTATTAGCAAAAGAAAAAAAAATTGAAATAAATAAATAAAATAAAATAAAACTTTAAATTAATTTTTCCACTTCACCAAAACCTTTTCTAATCAGTACCTTTTAACTACTAATGTACTATGAACTCTAAAATAGACTCACAACTCCTCTGTTATAGTGATTTATGATGACAGCTATCCCCACCTCTCAATTAGTACCCAGTCGGCGGTCGTAGGGGAAGGAAAAAAAATACCAGCGAAAAACTCGGGCGCCGCTAGAGAGGCAGATAGGCAACCCGAGTTATTCCGGGCTTGCCGCTTTGCGTGTAGAAATGATTCCGAGTTATTACGGGTTCGCCGCCAGGAGGGTTAAGTAAGATGATGAAAAATCAGTATTTAAATTGTAAAATCATTAAGGAAAATTCAAATAAGTAATATTTGTATAGCTTAAAATGCAAACGAAACTAGAAATAAACACTTTTATTCTTTTACCTTTTCTCATTGGGCGACTGTTTATAAGTTAGAGATTACATATATGGATAGAAAACCGTTTAAAAACTTTATCCTTCATTCATACATTCTTCTATAACAGCAAAGTCTACGCGTATTACCAGCATTCATTGGGCTTGACCGTTTATAGGCCAGAGCTCCATTCATACTTATTAAAAACACCGTTTATTACACTGAATAATTAAAACTATAACTAATTTACAAAGGCTACAATTTAGAAGTTTAGTTAATAAATCAATTGAACCTGTATAAAATATTGTATATCCAAACTATTCCGTTCAGCGGCTTTAGGAGAGCTTATAAAAATCAATTCCCACATAAAAATTAAATCAGAGCTAATCTTATAATCAGAAAATATAAATTAGTATTCTAAGTAGTTTAAAATTTCATTAAAATTAAATTGTAGGAATGAATTGTTGTTAATTAAATCAGTTTAAAATTAATCAGTCTCCTTCAAAAGCTCTTTATAATTGGAATTATTCCTTTAAAACTTAATAATTTGATTGGTAATAATATTAAAATAAACCTTATTGTCTAAGTTGGAATTAAAATCTGTATGCCTTTTAATTGGAAAGATAAAATCATTTCTTTTGTCAAAAATTTCAAAGGTAATTTTCCTATCTTCATTAATTTTAAGATATAAAGCTATCACATTTGATGTAAAATATTCAAATATTAGTTTTTTTAAGAATTACTAATTTACTTGGATAAATTTGCTTAGCTGAAACATCAAAATAGCCTAAATTAATAACCGAAAGATCATCCGTAATTCTGAGAAAGAAGGAATTTGTGGGAAAATTAACAAGTGATTTAACGAAATTTTATTCTTGAAGAAAAGGTTAAATATTGCAAACATTAGTACTGAAATTATTTCTCATGGGGACGCCATTAATTTGTTGATAAAGACATTCATTAAATAGAATAAATAGAATAAAATTGCTGTTGAAGCTAATATGAACAAGAAATTCCCAGCTCCATTCAACAATAACATCATTAAGATAAAATAGGCTATGAATTTGGATCATCAAGGATCTTATTTGTTGAAAGGGAACTATTTAAGTTTTTGAAATCAAAACAGCATTTAGAATCAATATTATTTAAAGAGTTTAGTATTTTTAGAACCCGTAAACTATTTTTAATATTTTAATTAGAGTGATTATTAATTTTAGTATGCTTGCTAATTTTATTGAATACTTTTTTAAGAATATTTTCAAAGCAGATGACGATTTTTTTTATGTTACAATTTACGTTAACCTGAATTTAGGTGAGGTTTGATTAAATTTTGAATTAAACTAAACTGAGTGTTGCTACAGCCCATAGAGGGCCAAAGCCTACTATGTTCATCCCAGTTCTCTTGACCTTGGGCTCTGGGATGCAGATGTTCTGGTTAAGAGGTCAGTCGAACGCGAAACACCAAGCGTTTAGTTTCCAAGCGTGATTGGTACTTATTTATCGACCCATTGAAGGGATGAAAGGCTGAGTCAACCTTGCCCGGCCCGATGATCCAACTCAAGACCTGTGGCACGGGAGAGCAAAGCGCTACCTCTCAGTCAACGGGGTTCAATTTTGAATTATCAAAAGGAAAAGGAAATTTTTCTGTTCACAATCATTATTTGGTTTAATTTTAGGTCCTTTATAGCTATCATTAATTGTATTAATAATATAATCACAGCTGGTAATGAGTTTTTTGTACGCAATACTGCTGTTAAGTTCATTAGAAGGAAGATGTTCATGAAAATGATTTCAAATAATTGTAAAATTATTCTACCTTAATAAACAGTGGTAATACAGAACATGTTTTGAATTATTTTAATTTCTTGCTTCAATTCAGAGAAATTTTTTTTAATCTTTAATGAAAATTTAATCTGTTTCTTTTCATATTGATATTAAAAACTTTAATGATATTTTCTTTCCAATCATAAGAACCATTAATTGGAAAATTATGTTTATATGATAAAATAAACTTATCAAGATTTTTAATAAAAATAGAAATAACCTTAGTTTTAGAAGTAGGAAACGGTTGTCTAAAATTACTTAAAGACATATTTCTTTCTTAAGTTTTATCTTTTTTAGTAATATCTATATCGCCGCTAACAAAATGCTTGTAGAAGGTCTCAAAAAAGTATTGCATTTATATTCATCACATTTAGAAAGATAATTTAAATTATTTGTTGCTAAAAACCTATAATTACAAATTATTTATTTTTTCATATTTTGCATTTCTAAAAGTGAGTTTGCAATTTAGTTGAATTAGGAAAAGGTGTTTAGTTTTATTAAGAATCGTGTTCAGTGTCNAATACCACTCAAGTTTGAGTTAATGCAAAGCAAGAATTTCGCTCAAATAAGAATGTATTTCACTCAAGTGGAGTTAAAAAAATTCAACTCTTTTTTGAGTAGGGGAAATAACTCTTTCATTTTAAGAGAGTAAGTTTACTAACTAAAACTTTAGTTATAATAAATTTTATTGCATTAGGTTGACCGTAACTATAAATGTCACTTCCTCTTTTTTCTCTATAGTTTTTTGTTACTTTTAAAAAAATTTCAAAATAATGTAGATGCATTAATTATTTTTAAAAGATTTAAAATTGAATTTGATGTTTAGACCATAGGGAAAAATAGATTCTTTAATAATCATATATTTTTTCAGCTTCTATAGGTTTTTCAAGTAGTAGTTGCTAGTACTTTTAGGTAGTCGTTCCTTTCAGTTCCGGTAGTTTTCGTTTGTTTTGCACACGCAAAAAAATCATGTTACATACAAATTTTAAAAAGCCATATGGATCGTAATTTTTTATACACAGTTATTTCTTTTTGAATAACAATCTATAAAAAAATTAAGAAAGGAATTTGATTGAAAAAAGAGAACATTTTCGAAAATTTGGATAATTTTGGATAATTTTTACACCCAATCTGGTGTTCATAGGTTGGAAAATATGTTGAACTTAACTGCCTGGATCAAAACTCCCTCTGACGATTTGTTCACGTTCTATTACACTTACTCTATAAAATTATTACTCTATTACTATATTACTGTTATTACTCTATTACGAAATTATTATTTATGAAATCCCATGGATTCCATGGGATTTCATACATAATAATTTTGTCAGTTTATTGCTTTATTTAATAAAAAATATTTCCCTTGGAACCATTTTTACTAATTATTTATCTTTGGTTGCCTATTTCGGTTCGGACGAGCAAGATCAACATTGATAATGGGATGTCTGCAAGTGACGCAGTATGGGCATATTGATCCTGATTGGTTGATAATAGCGGTAAATGTTTACGATAGAAATTCTATTCCCTTTCGAGTAAGTCAGTTTGTGAAGGACATATTCTTTTGAGGACATATTCTATATTCTTTCACAAATATTTCAATTCTTCCACTATATATTTCTTACTTAACACAAAGCTGGGCACTAAGCCCTGTAGAACATAAATAAACTAATTGCGCATGCAGTTGCCATGTTGAAGGCGCCAGGTGCACAAACAAAAATATATCATGGTTACAATAAAATAGATAAGTTAAATATAAGTTAAGTAAGAGGCGCAAACAAGAAAGAATTATATTTCAACAAATTCGATGTGCGATACGCCGCTGTATTAATTAACTTCACATTAATTAACATTTTAACTTATGTGGATAAACTTAGCTCAATTTCAAAATGCCATTTTGCTTATAAACAATCAGCTCGAGCTAACGTCATGGGTCACATATGAGTGTATCCGTGTTCTTATTCCCTTGAAGTGTAAGTACCCAAAGAAAGAGCAACATCCCAAACACATGAAATTTGAAAAACGAATTAAAAACTGAAACAAAATGAAAGCGAAAGTAAGTTAATAGTAGATAATTTTGCCGTTTAAGTACATAATTTATTTCTTTTATTTCATTATGCATATATTAACTAAATTAGTTAACAATTATTGGCGTCAATAGTAGTATGGAGATTTTTTACATTTCTTCTAAACGAATCGATACCACTTTTTCATTAATATTTTGCCTTTGAATAAAATGCTATTTTTTTTTCATTTCAATCACAGTTTATTACAGTGCTGACGTAAAATATTCTCAGTGGTAAACAGACCATGTGTTGGTGTCCCCTTGAGGTCAGTAATAGTTAGAGGGTCAAAAGTTTTTCTTCTCCATGTAGCGCAAATTCAGCTTAGTTCCATCAAAATGTCCTCCACAAAGGCAAATTTCTCCTAATGCTTGAGCATTTGCAGTCGTAGACCCAAAATTGGGTAAGCTGATAAACAAGGGTTATAAAATAAAATAAAATTGCCATTGATTTTAAATTGTTTACTTCTATAAAAGCACATACTATTATAAGAATTACTATAAACGAAATAAATCCAATGTTTCTGATAAATTTAGAAATTTTAATTTGGCGACGTAATCATTAATGATACAACTTTAATGCTGTTCATTGAATTTATCTGACATAAAATAATTCGATATTTAAGTACGTGCAATAAACCTTTCTTGATCAAATAAAGTTATAAACTAGAAAATAATACTAATGTTATCTTTAAAATATTTAAAGAATTAAATCGCATGTACTAAAATTTAAAACAATGACTAAGGCTTTACCAAACGGAAAATTCTGTTTCGGTTTTCACTCATCCCACTCGAACTGTTCATTGTAGAATGTTTTAATGTCGGCAGTGACCTTCCTCGTGTTTCGAACTATCTCTATGCCAAATTTCATCGCTGTTGGTCTGATAGTTGACGAGCTTTTGAGGGGCACACACACACATACACACAGATTTTTATAAGTTTANATATATATATACAAAAGACAGAGAGAGAGAGAGATTAACAAACTAAATTAAAGAAGATTATAAATCAAGAGATTAATTTAAATATACTTCAATTTATTATTAGTTTCCTATTTTTACAATTTTGTACAATGAAATATAAATTTCGAAAATTTATTTGTTCTATACATTTTCTAAGTTACCCAAGAGAGTAAAATGATTTTTTTTCTTTTGTGAATTTTGAAAGAAAATGCAATATGTAAATATTATACTTTCAAAAATAAATTGGCTTCGTTTCTTCAGAATAACGCAGTGACTCGATTAACTTGGTAAAAAGCACGGATTCTTAGAAATTCTCCCGTTGCTGTAATAGTTATTTTTATACTTGGGTGAACAAACATGTTTACTTCCTCTTATTTTCGAGTACTATTATAAACTACATTATTGGCATTTTAGAACTTCAAATGTCTGTTTGTAAAACTGATTTAGAAATAAATTGTTTTGAATCATTATTTTATAATTTTACTATTACTAGTAGTGAACCTTAAAAACAAAGTCATCAAATGTCACTGAATATTAATCTCTGTTCCGGTGTGAAAATGTTTTCGGTGAACCAGCGCAATCAATTTGACTTATATTTTAAGTTTAACATCTTGGAACCACACCCCACGTCTTTTGAAAATTAGATTTTAGGGAAATGATCATTAATTTGATTAAAAGTTTCATTAATAAAATAAAATCTTCGCAAATGCTTGCCCAATTCTAAAGACGCCGCTTGCGATCTGTGAAATGTGTTTTTTAAAGAATATATGTATTTCTCATAAAATATAAAAACTTTTATAAAGCAATTTATTTATTGATTGTTTTTAGTGTGCTGAATTTTTTTTAAATATAACTCTACAATGTTTTATATATTAATATAAAATATTTTCCTGTTATATTTGATGTATTTGTAATATTTATTTATGTTAATGTATTTTGGAATTAATTGTTTTAAAGTTCAAAAGCTTATTAAACTAAATGAAAATAAAATAATTGTCCCTGGAAAGAGTTTTCTACACTGTGAAAAAAAATACGGTAAAAACTTCCAGAAAATTGACCGTGTTTCTGGCTCTATGAAAATACCAAAGAGCTCGGTAACTTTTACCGAAACACTTTGGTAATGATTTTAGTAAATTTAGCAGCAAAATATGGTTTTTTAAAATGTGAAAAGATTTGATAAATGTTGTAAAAGTTCTTCTCATGATTCTTTAGAGCATAGCATGAAAACCATTTATTCTATTTATTTTACTGAGCAGTTCTGCATTTTTTACTAAATGTGTGGTAATATGAGCTGTAATATTGAAAACCAAAATTTCAGATAAACCTTTACTATATGAAATCAAAAATTACCAGATGAATAGTATAAATACCGTATATTTTGGTTTCATTAACCGGAATTATGTTTTTTTTATAACCAAACTGGCAATTATCATACAATACAGTAATTTTAACAGATTATATATTAAAATTTCTCTCTTTTTTTCAACCTCTCTTTGTTACTAACCTGACTGTGGATAATTAGGTTTCGAAAAAATTAAATTTTAACAAATGAGTTTCTAGAACTGAGTTAAAAAGTGTATATAGTTGATTGGAATCTATAAACGGAATTCATTATGGTAATTGATTTCAATCCCCTTCTTTTCCAGCTTTACATATTTTTATCGTTACATTTTCTTATATATTTTGCTTTCAAAAATTATAAGACTTTACTAAACTATAGACAAAACTTGAATTATACTATATTGCAACTTAGAACTTAAACTATTATGTACATTGCAAAAACTATAGACTTTAGTATTAGACTTTAATTAACTTGAAATTACTAAGGGGAGTGCAAAAATGCACAAATAGTATGATGGAGAAAAATTATTTTAAACTTGATAATGAGTCAAAAAATTATAAACTTTTAAACTTGCGGCAAAAAAAATTGCGGGTAGCTCACATCTCGTAAAAATTCAACTACAGAGTTGAAATTCGACATACTGAAAGGATCATTTTCACTCATGAATTTAAGGAAATTTATTATAACTTTAAAAAGTCAAAATTATACCTTTTTAAGCTTCTTTAAGCGAATTTTCGTCTCACTTTTTAAAAAAAAAGTTATTTTCGATTCATTTATTTGTTACTATAAATATTTACTTTTGATTATTTTCCAAAATCTCTATTCTATAAGATTGAGCTTGAATTTGTATGAAAAGTATAACGAATGAGAGAGAGAGAGGGAAATATGCCATAAAATATGAGCTCCCACCTGAATTTCGAAAAACTCTTTATGCTTAACATGTAGTTTCAACTATTGAGCTTGAATTTGTATGAAAAGTATAACGAATGAGAGAGAGAGGGAAATATGCCACAAAAATATGAGCTCCCACCTGTTTCTCAAAAAACTCTCTATTGCTTAACATGTAGTTTCAACTTTCAAGTGAAATTCTGTTTAAAAATGAGAACTTAACAAACTCACACAAAGCCTGTAGAAAAATTTTTCATTTATTTTTTTAAGCCAGAATCCGTCTAATGCAGCATTTTATATTTTTTCGAAAATTCCATGAATTAACATTTTTCTTAAATTATCAGCTCCATAAATTATCAATTCTATAAATTAACATTGTTTGAAAATATAAAACTAACAATATGAATGAAATGAAGACAATTATGATTTAGATTCAGGAGAACAGTTTAAGCGTAGATATCTTTGACTGAATCTCTAGTAGCAAAGAAAATTATCAGAACACTTAAAAAAATAACAAGTACCTCGCAATATTTTTTTTAAATTTTTATTTTGAAAGCAAACTTTGAAGTATAGTTAATTATAGCGACCTTGCAGTGTACAAAATCACCTATCTTATTCTCCTTAGTTATATATTAATATTAATCACTGTAAATTAAGAAATAGGCAAATAATATGTAAACTTTAAATATTTAATATTACAATAAGTTGAGTTATAATTTTTAATTTCTTATCTTAAATATTTTTTTTTCTTCCTTTCAATTGCTATAAGATTATTTGATTATTTCAAGGTGATAGTCTTTTATACTTTATTTTTGTAATTTTTTTACAACTGTCTGAAACCCACTTTTTATTTTCCCTATTTCGAGATAAAAAATTTGCATTTTTTTATCTTATTTTACAAAAAAGTATTTAAAAATTAATGACTTACTTATCATTTTTTGAATTCAATTAAGCACATACATTATTAATTTCATGTTCATTTTTAACGAAAAATAATGTTTGAAATATATTTACTTTTACTTAATCGCATATTATTCATGATAAGTTTGATACAAGCATCATGGCATTATAGGTATGAAATATTTAGTTTCATTTATTTGTGAAAGTATATTAAGTTCATAATTCTTTCACTATAAATACAAAATTTAGCAATTAATATCCAATGCCATGCATTTAGTGAATGCCAGATTCTATTTTGAAATCTTTAACTTTAGCTGCCAACATACTAGTATATATATACCATAACAGAAATATACTTTTTCTGACGAGAATTTTCTTATTTAGGTGAACAAATGAATTGTGAAATAGTATTTCAACTTTAATAGCATTTTTCTAGCTATACCGAAACATTTGTCGGATTTTTATAAATGTATTTACTTATTTCAAATAGTGCTAATGAAAGCATTTTAAATCAATTTTAATAAAACAAGAACTAAATACTTTAGTTTTTCACTAATTTAAGTATTTTAAAAAATCTTCGGACAAATTAGGGAAAGTTGGCGGATATGATATACATTCTGTATTATACATTATATGTTCTATATATTATTCATTCTGATACATATTCTGTATCTTATAAATTCTGCATGCTTCCTTCTTCCACAAAATTACTTAAAATCAACGATTTGAGTGATTGAGTTGCGTGGGTTGGATTTACTTCAATTTTATAATTTGACGAATCACACGCAATGAAATAGAGTTCTTTCTGTATTTTGAAACGCTTGCTAATATTTAACTTTTTAATTTGGTTAAGTAAAAATTTTAGGACAGATGGACCTTTGCCCTTCCCCCAAGACTATCCATATTACAACAAAAAAATTTTAAAAATAATTATTTCCGCGTTTCTTCTTTCAGTTAATCACTAAGACATTTTAGACACGCACTGAAAGTAACTGTGATTATGACGTTTTGTCTTAGTCCTACGATTTCATCCTGTTTTTTGTACTGCCATTTTTATCTTTACGCCTTTCATGCATGCTAGCAAACAAAGAAGATTGCTGGCATGCTCGAGAAGATTGATTAAAATATAAATAGCCTCAAAACAGGTAAGGTGTTGCTTAAAGAATACAAATAAATAATTACATGAAAACAACTTGATAAGCTTGATATTACACCTAATATGATATAAATAATATACTATAATTAATAAAATACTCTAGTTCCGAAATCGATGCTTAAATCTCTGCATTTTATGTCATAAACAGAAATGTTCTCTTTTCGTTGGCTTATCTTTTTAATTATCCTTTTCAGTATTTTACTAATTTTTTCTTAGCTTCTGTATATCCCAATGTTTGCTTTCATTTTAAATTATAAAACTAATAGTAATAATATTGCCAATAAACGTCAGTGTGATGCGACAATTACGTATGGAATAGTTAAATTGCTTTATATATGCACGATTTTTTCTAAAAATATGCTGTATTTTGACAATTTCACAGTTAAAAATCAATTTAATCCTGACTGTTGTAATTTTTTTAAAGAAGAATAAGTAATTTATTCAAGTAAAATATTTACTGAAGTAAAGCACTTTGAAAAAGAAAATATTTACAGATTACTGGGTTAATTAATGTTACAACAACCTAAAAATATAAATAATAAAATAGCTAAATAACATTTCACTAACTGAAGTAAAAATTGGTACCATGGGTGCAATAAAGTAAGCAATTTTATCACATGTAGTTAATAATGGAAATAAAACATGATATAACTCTCGAATAATTCCTTGTGCACTAAAAATCAAAGTAGAGATCTATGCATTCTTAAATGGTTTGTCTCCCTAATTAAGATTTTATAAATTAATGGTATCTTTTTGGGGCATTTTCAATAAAATGCTTATAGCATAATATTTTATTCAAATGAAAATCAAATAAATACACAAGCAAGCCATGAATAATTTTATCAATAATTTGAGAATTATATGTTATATAAATATGCATTCTAACTAAAAATTGCATACTAAAAATTTAATAGCGCTTTAGTCGAGATATAAATATCTCGACTCATCTAAATGAATAGATAAAATTATCTTAATACATTTAAAGATAAATTTTTTTTTAGATTTCACTGCTCTGCTTTTACTTAACTTCACTCTGCTGCCATTTAAATCAAACTTAGGTAACTGGTTACCTTCTTGAGAATTTTCTGTTAGTGAATGGGCATTTGTGGTAGATAACCGCTGACATTCAAGCTGTAGTTGAAGTACTTTTAATTAAGTTTTTCTGTTTCAGCAGCTAATTCTTTCTCTTTAAGCAAATTTTCTGTTTCAAGTCTTTCTTTTTCAGCAGCAAATTCGTTTTCTTTACGTAAATTTTCTGCCTCTAACAACGCTGCTGCTTCTTTAGCAACACGTTCTTCCGAAATAGCCTGTAACATTCCTTTGACAAAGACTTTGCCATAGTTCTCAGATTTACTGATGAGTTCTGTTAGTTGAATCACTTTAAAATTCTCTCCCACTACCGACAGAAGCTCTTTAGCTAAAGTCCTGTCATCTTTACGACACGGCCTGAAAATGCCAGTGTTATATTGTTCAAACACTAAAAGTAATTTTTCCTTCTTTGCACAATGAGTTAATTGATCACACTAATAATTAACACAATGAATTTGCTTAAAAAATTAATTGCTAAAATTTAAAACATACATTCAACTAAGATTAAATTAAATATTAAGTTTTGCAAAAATACTCTTTACTGATACATTAAAAGAAATTAAACACAGCAGGGAAAATATATTGATAATGTAGCAGAAATATATATCGGTTTTAACCATACACACAAAATAATATTATATACCTATATATCAAAAAATAGTATGAGAACAAATAAAATTGACCTTTGAAATTAATTCAAAATTATTCTTTAAAACAATTTAAGATACCCTTAAATTTAAATTTCACATAGCAATTCAGAAATAAGCGTATGAGAATTTATATAAACTTGTTACATTTTATTACGTTTCTGAAATGAAAAATTTTCAATTGAGAACGTGATAGTCAGAATATAGAATAAAACATAACCTGCAATGCTTTGTATAAATGTAGCTTGTTGCTTTATGCTAAAACAATATTCAAGTTTCAAGATCAAAATAATAGTAATACTTTCAAAATACAAAACCTATTCAATAGTTTAATGCATATTAAATACAAATAGATTTATTCTTTCACAAGAAAGGGAGGAAAAAAATATTTTCTCTTCACTCGATAATTCTCTCTACCAGTAAATATAGTCAAGAGAAAATATTCTTTAATGCATAAGTAAAAAATTATATTTTGTGATATAATATAAAACAGGAAATGCATTCATTGAAAAAGAAATAAATCTAACTGGAAAGAACACTGTTCTAAACAAACAAAATAAAAATGTGATATGAGATATTTATTATTTGTTTCAATTTTTGCAACGGCACGCCATAGCACCAAACAAATGAGACGAAATGTGTTCTCAAAACAGAAACACGTTGTATTTTATTGAAATAATACAATTCAATAAAAGTTCTTTCTTAAAATATACATATCAAGGAAGTTTAGTATTTTTACTTTAATCAACAATGAATACATGTATATGTTTTGATTTCTTCCTTCACTTTTGAGAACAAAACACTTTTTAAGCTTAGTCCGCTTTAGTATATAACGAATCGATGCCCTTAGGCTAGGAAATTTATTTTAACAAATGAACCATGCACAGCATAATAGAAACTTTACTTATTCATGTAAAATTAACATGCAAAATCGCAATTAACAACATATAAAGTGTTAGTGAATCAGTGAAAACAAAACATAGGTAGCTGTAATCACTTTAATTAGAACCAAAAGTAGATTATATGTTTCAGGATAGAAACATTGAAAATTATCAAGTTGATAACTTAAATTTGTTAAGTCTTGTTAGTAATTTTCCTTAAATATAACTGTTGTTCTTAGGGTAAGAACATTACAAGCGAGCATACGTCTTCAAAAGGGAGTTGGTCGACAAGGAGTATTTTTCATAACTCCAGGTATCTTTTCAATTATTTTCCGTGAGGGAATTTATAGCTGAAAATTCTTAAAATAAAAGAATAAGTAGGCATGGATCATGTCAAGAGTTGGGAGCCAATTTTAAGGACACAAGACGATAGAAGGAGACACCGCCAAGAAGAGCTCAGTATTTTACCCCATAACGATCGGTTAATTTTCAAGAAAACGGACATAAAAGTGCCTATTTTGCCAAATAGACGTATTTGATTAGCGCGCTGGCATCTATTTTAAAATAAACTAACTATCTACAATTACCTAAAAAATATCCTGGTACTGCCATCTGGTGTGTAAACTGAGAAATAAAAGGTTTTTCGGGTAAATAAAATGAATTAGTTTTATTCTTATTGGCGCGTTACTACTGAACACTCCAGCACGGAAATTTCACGGGAGCGAGAAATAGAGGGCGAAACCTCATCCCATCTTTTTCACGGGAGCGAGAAGGAAGGAGTTAATAATGTATTCATACATCCATTTTACAATAATGGGTAACAACATTGACTGAAAAAGAAAGTCACTTAAATGTTTATCTAAGCTGATCGAGGTAAAATGGGAACCGGGGAAGGTCCGTGTGCCTCTGGCATCATCTCATTTGTTAAGAGCAAAAAAAAAAAAAAAAAAAAAAAAAAAAAAAAAAAAAANAAAAAAAAAAAAAAAAAAAAAAAAAAAAAAAAAAAAAAAAAAAACCTATTGTCTTTGTTTGTGCGGATTGAGAGTTAATTCGTAACACAACCTGTTGCTACGATTTAACTATCCGTTTTCATGCATAGTTCTTAATAGACTCGCTTTATCATAACTACGAACAGTCATAAAATCCAAATGGAATATTTCTAAAGACATTCAGAATTTAAGATTGTAAAGAAATATCGAACGATACTTTACTTTCCAAAATCTTTTTGAGAGTAATTGAAAAAGGATTTGAGTCGAACTTTCAGGTTTATTGTTACCATTACAGTTTTAAACTCCTTTAAAAAAATCTGCATTACATACATTAAGACAACTTGGTTTCAGACGCTGTCTATTTCTATAGATTTCACTACAGTTGTTGGACAGCCAAAACAGAATTTGTTTTTTTATTCTTTTGATAAAGATATTTGATATGAATAGCAAAAGAGAATCCCTTGTGTAAAAGGGTAGTTGACACAGGCGTAAGCGAAAAAGAAAGAAATTCTGCTCTGCTGCAAGAAATCAATTGATTTCAAGACAATCCTGGTTTAAGTGATTCGTAGCATACAAGGGCTTTCCATTAAATAAGATAAAAGAGAACAATGCATTGAGAGTTTTAAAGATTTTATGTTGTCAAATATGATGTAATAGGAACAAATTACTTCATGGAATGTGATTTCGAGGTTCGTAACAAGAGTTTCCCACGAGTGAAACCCTTTCAGTTTCAATAAATTTATTAAATTAATAATCTAATTGAATACTATGAAATACCTGTGCGTGGAAACTACGTTTCAAATACAATTTTTATAATACTTTTAAAGCATAAATTTATGTTTCATAAGAGAGGAATAAAAATGTAAGAGAGTATACAGAATATATTAAAAAAAAATTACCAAACTATGATTGCTGCTGCACTTTAATTACGTTTTATTTATTTCGTTTTAAACTTAATTCAATACATTCAATTCATGTATGATATGAATATTTATTTACTCTAATTTAATTAGCAAAGTTTTTACATTTTTCCTTATGATACTAATTAATTGGAATCTTATTATTTTCTACAATGTGAACCAATTCCTTTATAATTATTTCAATCATGATAAATAAAATTATTTTATGCTAACGCAATCTCATAATACCTTTTCCAATAAGTAAAAAAAATTTAAGTGTGTTCGGAACTTAGGAAATTGAAAAAAAAATCAGCTTTGAAGAATTGAATATTTTGATTAATTTTCTTTCAAAATAAATTAGGTAGATATTATGAAGAAAATGAAATTTTAAAAAGAGATGAAACAACAGCGCTATATGAATATATAATGCAGCTTCATCATATTGCATAAAAATAGCTAGATACAAATTTAAAATAGAAGAAATACTTGTATTTATTTAAATTTAAGACTTTGTTGACACTATTCTTTAACTATTAAAAATTTCGCTCCAAGTTCTATTCTTAATACACTGTTAAATGAAACTTAAAGTTTTTTTTTATTAGTATATCATTAATTTACTGAGATTATAAACAAATGAATCTTAGCTTAACTTGCTGTTATTTACCCTTTTAACATACATAATGTAAAATCACATGAAAAAAATGTATGCATAAGCTTAATTAAATTTACAAAATTTACACAAAAATAAACAAGAATCCCCCATATATTCAGAAAAGCAAATAAACTTTTTTATAGATTTACAAAATGTATAAAGAACTATAATGAAGTTCAGAACTAAATAAACATGAATGCAATACCCTATTTTTTATGTATATTTACGTATTTTTTGATATAGGGCTTCAGGACATGAGTAACACTTCTGCTTTTTTCATGCATGCAGGATGTTGCCTCCTGTATTGCTGTTTCACATTCACGCTTACTTAGCTCTATTTCAATTAAATTATCATCCTTTAAGCATTTTATGATTTATTTGGTGAAAACCAGTTTTGCTCTTTCTCAAATTATAATATAAATAATAATATGATTGCATTGCTTATGGATATTCATGAACTAAAATAAAATGAAACTACGATGTCAAAAAAATATCATTTAAATATTGTACATATTTCTTCTCTGACTCCCTGAACACTCGTTTGTCTGATACGATAAATAAAGCAATTTCAAAAGCGAAACTTTTTCGGTTTGTTTTAGATAAAATGAGTTTAAGGTTTATAATTTTCGCAAATTTTAATGAATTAACTTAAAGAAAAGTGATAATTACTTTTTTTTTAATATCCGCATTTAAATTGATTACATTGATTACAAGAATTGAATTTATTACAGATTACTTGTTAAGAAAACATGAGATATTATATAAATGACTATTATGGATATGCTATGTGTTATGTGCATTTGTCGTGCCTGGTTACGATCGAATATGTATCAACTGAATTAGGATTCACGAGAATCACGTGATTAAGTAATACTTATCAAAATGCTTTAAATATTTATACTTGAATAAATTGTCATACATTGTTTCTGTCTTTCGTTCTATGAGTATTTGTTTTACGTATGGCAACAGGTATGTATATATATATATATATATATATATATGCAAG
>NC_092210.1:85369708-85376970 GCF_043381705.1 Parasteatoda tepidariorum | reverse complement strand
TTAGATAAAAACATGTATTAAAATAAAATATCATTCCCTCACTATTAGTGTCATTCCCTCACTTTTTAAATAGTGAAAATAATTAATTTACTTATTAATTAATTTGAAAAATAAATTAAAAAATTAATAAATTAATTTATTAAATTAGATAATTTATTTATTAAATTAATTAATTAATTATTAATTATTATAAATTAATTAATTATAAATTAATTGTTTAAAAAATTAATTAATTTAAATATTAAGTATAATTTATAGGATATATACTTTCCTTATAATGCCATTACATATTTCTATTAATATAAAAAGTTTCAGAGCTTTTTATTCACTTTACATTTTGGGGATTTTATGAACTGAAAAATGACAGTTTTCGTGAGAATGACCCATATATATATATATATATATATTTATGTGTGCATGAGTGCGTGTTTAAACTATCAAAATAAAATACTTTCAAGGAAAGTCAAGTATATATTAAATATTTTTCGGCGTAACAGGTTAAAAGCGATTAGTTTTATCTCAAACAAGTTGTCCTTACAAACATTTTTTTATGTAAAACATTCAGTGAATTTCAAAATGTGGAACCATTCGATTTTTTCATCTTCCAATAAATTACTGAGTTTCTATGCATTGGAAAAATAAGTTTTGACTTTTTACTTTTCAATTTTAAATATTTAATTGGATTTTTTCTGTAATTTGGACACAGTTTCTTAAAAAATAAACTATATTAAAAATAAAAATGAAATGATTTAATGGATAAATGAAATCGCAAATTGTTTTTACGATTGATGTTTATGGGAAAAATAGTTCAGGTAAATTGAAGTTTTGTTAATAAAATACAAAAAATATTAAATTTTTAAAATGAACAAAAAAGTTAAAAGGAATTTTCCGAAATTAAGTTTTCGTTTATCTATAATGTACACAATATCCTTTTCTTCCTGAAATAGTTGCTTGATTAAAATGATTTTCAGTTTTAAAATAACGCTTTTTTACACAATCTTACACATAAAATTTTTCTAGCCACTGTTTTCTCGGAACTTATGAAAGAAAATATTCATTTCGTTAAAACTAGAAGGAATTAAAAATTTTATAACATTTCCAGTTTTTAGTGATAAAAATTTCAAACAAAAAATTATGCCAAGTTGAATAATATTCACCCAGATTTTTCTCGGAATTTAATTTTTATTAAAGAGCGAAATGCTAAGGTAGAGACGAAAAAATTGGCACAGATTATTTTTCCCTCCAAAACAACCGAAATTAAATGACTCTTTATTTCTTTCAAGCATTTGAAAAAAAGAATTTTTTCACGATTTTCAAACCACACATATTTAAACAAAGAAATAATGAATTAAAGCAAAAAAATATTTTACATATTTTAAATCCGAAGAAATTTTTAATTTTAAAAGAAATAGAGATCTGTAGAGTAATGATGTTTCTGATAAAGAAACGAAATTCTGGTCAAAAAAACTAGGAACAATTTCCAGAAACAAATCAAATATTTGGTTATTTTTACCTTCATATGGTAACAGTTTACGGGAAATTTTGGTTTTCAAAATTACATTTCTTACTACTATGCATATAGTAGAAAATACAATACCAAAAAGTAAATTTAACTAAAAAAATGGTTTTTATGCGATTCTCCCAAATAATTAGATAAAATTACATTTATTTTAATTCTCATATCAAATGTTACGTTTGATAACTTGGCAGTGGGGTACTTTGCGTTTTTCTTGATAGGTTTACTCATGTTGCTAAGCATTTGATTTACTAATATTTTAATTAATTTATAAAAACAATTGTTTTCTATAAATCATGAAATTAATAGAATACCTAGAGGGGGTTACATAAGGAATGTCCTTATCATGTAATATGTATTTTTTTAAATCTTTATCAAAAAGGGAAACAACATTGTGGGTTGCTAATTAGTATTTTAACGATGAAAAAACAAAAGAAAAAGCAAAATTTTCCAAATTATAGTAGAGTAACGTGTGTGTCTCAAACATCCAAGTTGGTTCAATTGGAGGTTAAGAGCTGGAGGTTTTCTAACAACAGTCTCTCAACTCTTTTTGCACTGAGAAAAAAATATCTTCAAAACTTCCAAGATATGAAAGAAATTTACCGTGTTTTTGGTTCTATGGAAACAACAAATACCTTGTTAAAATTTGTCCAAACGCTTTTATTTTCGAAAAATTAACAATAAAATGTGGTTTTATAATATGTGATAAAGTTTGATAAATTCGGTAATTTTATCATGATACCCTAGGAAATGATTTACCCTTACCATATGAACGGAAAAATTATCAAACGAATGGTTTAAATACAAATAATTTGTATATTTATTGCTTGTATTATGTTTTTTTCTTCTTTTCTTTTTAAAAAGAGAAAAAGAAAAAAATATCATTATTATACTCGTAGGAAATTTTACTATGGTGCTTCTTGTTATTGTTAGGTGCATAATAAATGCTTTTCAACACTATACTCCTTATACAATTACACTATATTCTTTGAAAAATTACATTGCACTATATTATTTATAAAATTTTCGTATTTTACTTTAAGATTGATTAGGATTAAGACAACCGGTAGTTGAGTGGTAGCACTTCGCGCTAACGTGGCACAGATCCTAGGTTCGACCCTCGGGCCGGGCAAGGTTGACTCAGCCCTTCATCCCTTCAGTGGATCGATAAATGAGTACCAAGCATGCTTGGGACCTAAACACTGGGAGTTCCGCTTTCGGCTGACTAACTAACCGGAACATCTGCTCCTGCACCCCAGAGCCCAATGTCAAGGAAACTGAGATGGACGCAGTAGGCCTTGAGTTTAGATTTAAGATTGATAGTTCTTTTATCTTCAATAGTTGGCGTACCCTGGGCCAGATTCATTTATATAGGTTTTATGTCCTCTTAACTATAATAATATTCCATTCTTGGAAACACATGCTCACTGGCTCCTCTATCAATACTTCGGTCTATCAACTTGGAATTGTGAGACAAAGGCGAGTTCGCATTGACCAAATTGGCTTTTATTTTGAGGGATCCATCTGTGCTATCTTTTGAAATAAGTCCAACTATTTTGCATCCATAGCAAGTAGTCTTCTTACTTACAGACCAATCTCGAGACCGACCAATCCAAGACCAACCAATTACCGACCAATCTCGAGGTTTTCTACAGTGCTATGGTAGCGTCCCTTTATTCGGATAACCTTTTCGTTGAGGTGTGTCCGACATTGAACGCAGCGTTTGCAAAATTCATTTTTTAACGAAAAACGAAGATTCTTTTTAATGAGTTTCTGCTTTAAAGCTGCATCTATGGTATGCCAAGGTATGTTTTCTTTACTCAATTAGCAGTAAACTATTTTTAGGTCCTTGATAAGTCTGAGAATCTAAACGTCATGACTTTCTGGAAGTTTGGCATTTAAAAACTGAAGTCAATTTTCTCTCCAGCTTCTTTATGTCTCCTTCAGCATGATCGATCCGACTAAGAAAACTGGCCATAAATTTAGGATTAACTTTCTACTTAAACTCTAAAAATTTTCTTCTCAATGATGTTAATCTTTTAGAACACATTTTAGCACACATTTCAGGTTTTTTCTGAACAGAAGCGGCATCTTTCAAATCAGCAAAATATTCTTTTAAAATCTGTCTCTAATAGTTAAGTCTATTAATCTTAAAGTTTAACTTTGTTTTGCATGGTATTTTTGTCTAACCATTATTATTATCACCATCTCCTGGTTTTATCTCAGCTCCATCGATTCCACCCCGAAGGTCTTCATAACAAAGCAATAATTTTACGTTAAATTCTTAAATTCGATAATTGTTTTCATGTAACTTTCCGAAGTCAAAAGTCTTTTCCGCAATGTTAGCAACCACGATTAACAGCTACCGTTTGTGAGTGCAGATTTAATTAAAAACAGAGTTTTGTAAAACAAAATCAATATATTATAAATTAAAATCATCGAGAAAAAAACAACATCGCAATAGAACATAAGGCGTTAGAGCTGTTGACTTTCCTATTCAGAAGCCATATTGGAATCTGCAATGGTTCTTTCGGTAAAAGATTTTCCAAATCAATAATTGAAGAAGATTTTGTATGTTAAATTGACTGGGATAACTCATCTATAGTTTGACCATAATACTGCAGTTCACTTGAAAAAAAAAACAATCCAAGTGCTATTTGGAGAAAAATGACTTGACAACTATTTTCTTTTCTATTGCTAATATTAAGAAAACTAAAATAGAATTTTAAAAGAAATGATAAAAAAAAGCTATTTCTGAAGAAAAAAAACGTGGCACTAAGATTTTCTTCATACACAAATTGTCAATTTCGAACTCTTTAGGGCTTGTAATGATTTTCTAATGCAAGGAAGAATAGTTGACAGATTTTCATAGTGAATTATATAGATATCCCTAAACTTCAAATCTGAAGGTAAGGGCTATCATTTCATATTCTAGAAATAAAATTTTAAATAGTCTCGTTAAGTTTTTTTTCGCCAACATATTTAAAAAAAGATAAGCATGCGAAGATAAAACTATTTGTAACCGTCTGAGAAAACACACTAAGCGCTTTTTTTTTTTTGCTTTTTTTTTACCGATTGTTTTTTCTCTGCCAAAAATTTTGATTTTCTCTAGTTATTCACGTGAGAGATTTCTTTACGCATTTAAAAGTTGTTATTAGCAAATATTAAAATTAATTTTCAAAACTCAATTTAAAGTAAATATTCAAAATTAAAATGCACTAAAAAGAATTTCAAACTTGAAAAGTAAAAACCGCAGAAAATATGTATGTAAAACATTTCCTTCAGAATAATTTTGCTGTATATGAAGATAATGTGTTCTTCTCCAACCTAAATAACTCATTTATTCTGAACGTTGAAAAACATTCTGGTAATGTCACCTTACTTACGGTATGGAAATGACATTTCTGGTATTAAAAAAAACATATTTCTGGTAAATAAAACGAAAATATGCGATATTTAATCCAGTCATTTGGCAACGGTTTACCGGAATTCTTATTATCAACAATAAGTTGAAAATACAAAATTAGTTGAAAAAAAATTAAAAAGCATTTATTCAGTAAAATAACTAGTAATAGATTTAACTGAACTAATTAACTAAACTAATAACTAGCAATAAATGTAACTGAATAAATGCTTTTGATGTTAGGTTCTATGGTATAATAATAAAATTATTAAAATACTACCACATTTGCCATATTTTATCACATATTAACTAAACATATCTTATTATTAATTTACTGATATCATTACCAAAGAGCTTCGATAAATTTATAGAGCTTTTTGGTGTTCCCTTAGAACCAGAAATTCAGTAGATTTTACCATATTCTGGTATTTTTTTGTCATTGTTCTGTTAAAGAAGAAAATTCAATGTTTATTCCAATTATCCTCTTCTGTTTATGCCCTTTCCTCTCAATAAAATTCTTTATTTTTCGGAAGTAATATTTATAAAAAATAATTTTAGGCAATCTGTGTATTAATTTTAAGAAATTTATGAAATCTCGATGGAGAACCAAAATACATTAAATTTATTTATGAATAAAATAAGTACTTTTTATTACATAAATTTTAAAATTCCCTTTATTCACATTTTTACGAAACTGAATTCTGAGAATCAATCAAAAAAAATTGTGGAAAACATATTAGTGGAATATTTTTCGTCGATTTCCTTTTTGCTGTTTCACTAAAAACCTAACATAGATACTGCGTTTCGGGCTCATGTCGGAGATCGGGAGATAAATACATTTTCTCAAGAGCTGTCAAAAACACTCACGAAAACGAATCGATTTGCTATTATAATGATAGGCTAAACTCTCAGTGAGACATGTTTCATGCAAATGAATTATTTTGAACGTTGTTTCTGTATCTCTCTCATTGTGGTTTCGGAGAAAAAAGCAAAACTTATTCTGACGGTATCAACATTTATTCAATTCACTTAAGTTGCATACAATTATTTTCCCAGAAGATCCTTTGGGGAAGTAAGACACTTTTTCAATGTCGAATTTGGAACATCACAATAAAAAGATTAAACAAAATCGTGTAGTATGTATTTAAAGAATAAATGTAAATAAATGATTATTTCAAATAGTGGGTCAATGTTTTTATATAATATTAAATGTCTGGTTGTAGTTTAAACATCGTTATACAACGCAAATTAATTTTATCTAAAAGTGGAGAATATTTTTGCATTGTTAACATAATTCAGTGGAAAGAAACTTGCAAAGAACTCATATTGTGCATGTTGGTGCGTAATTACAATTAGGTAGTTAATACTGCATGAAAATACGACTGCCAAATTTACGTTATGCTTACAAGAATACGTAAAACAAGTAAATACTGAAATATGAAACAATTTTTGAAGAATATCAAAACGTGTCTTTGAATGTTCTGCTTTTAAAAGCTAGGAAGTTATGTTTTGAGGAATGAAAATCCTGCCGACCGGCCTGTGTAGGGGGCAGGGAACTGTCCTTGCATCAGAAATGTCCTGGGTTCGAATCCCGGGCAAGGCATGGATGTTTCGTTCTCTCTCTCTCTGTGTTCTATGTCCTTTCTCCTTTGTGTGTGAATGTGACCCGTCCTGTAAACGGGTTGTGGTTGTGTGAATGGCGTGGCAGAAGTCGAATTCCTGGCCATAGATGGTGCCACTGAAAAACAAAAACAATCACACCCCCACTGCCTAAAACAGGCATACAACAAAAAAAATGAAAATACTAATATCTACACGGAGAAAAAATTTCAGAAAAATGCAGTACTGTCAGGGCCTTATTAACCTATAGGCACACTAGGCACGTGCCTAGGGCCTACGAAATTCAGGGGCCTACGAAAAACTTGGGAGAAAAAAATTTGTTGACAAAAATAATTTAGCTTTAAAAACAACAAGTGTATTTTGCACAAAATTATGAAGATACAAATAAAAATATAATATTTTTCGGTAATAAATTATTTTGCAGACTCTTATGATCTAATATATTACTTTTGTGCGATTTTTGGATTCAACGAAATCTTGTATTATGCTACTTGTATTATCCAAACTACGCAAAATGTCGTATTCAATAGACATAAGTGCGAGCGATGCCAAACGATCTTGATTCATTGCTGAACGCAAATAATTTTTTATCAATTTTAATCTGGAGAAAGATCTTTCTCCTTCTGCATTTGATCCAAGAATCGACAAAAATATTCTTAATGCAATGTGAACGTTAGGAAAAGTATTCACAAGTTTATCTTTAATTTGAGCCTTCAACATTTC
>NC_092210.1:85361094-85368771 GCF_043381705.1 Parasteatoda tepidariorum | reverse complement strand
TCAATTAGGAATTAATAAGAATATATAGAAATGAATGCTTTAAAAGGCCGCTGTTGAATTGATATTTTTCTACTGGGAGCTACCTAAACGTCTAAAAAACGTTTAAGTGTTTGTATTGAATGCATTGAATTTTTTTATATTTCGCGTTTATTTATGCATTGAATTTTCACGCTTTAAAATGCAGAATATTAGTGAAGCAATATTTGATAATTTATTTTGCTAATATGTTTCTTATTTAGCTAATGTTTTGATTTTTTCACCATGTACAATCTAAATAGCTAATATACTTTTTTAAAAGACAATAAGGACATTGGTAGAATTCATCTACATAAGTACAATACTATGTCTTTGATGATAAAATACTGTGTCATTGATGATAATATATTATGTCTTTGTGCTAGAACATTGTGTTCATTGGCGAGTGAGCGCAGCGAGCCAAGGTTCACAGCGTGAACCACATAGGATTGCGTAGCAATTCTCGGGGGTTGGCAAGCGTTAGCGAGCAGGGGGCGGAGCCTCCTAGTATTAACGAAATTCTTTTACTTTTAAAAGTTCAACTTTGTAAATTATAATATATTTTTTACCTTCCGTTTCTTGTCTTTTCTAACTAGATAACTGGTTGAAAGTTCAAATTATATTGCAAATTTAACAGTAGGTGATAGTTTGAAAATTTCTTTATGTGTGATATGAGTGATTTTATTCTATCGTTGCGTATTTTATATCTCTGTTTTATCCGTGTTAAATTACTTGAAGTGAATGCTTTTAAGCAAATTGAAAAATTCTTGCACGCAATTACAAAAGTCGTTTATCCATGTAAAATATAACTTTTAGTAAACATTTTCTAGTTTTATTTTCTATTATTTTTTTTCTAATATTTTATTTAATAATGGTAAAAAAATATCTAAATTATAAGGTATACAAATTTGACGTCATTTTAAAGAATGTAATTTTGCATTGAAAAAGTCAAAAATTTGAACAAAATATTTCAAATAATTCCTGAGAAATTGAATTTCGAAAATACGACTTTTTAAATAAGCGTAATATACCCTAACCTTAATAGGAAAGTGACCCTAATTAATTAGCTTATTTGAAGTCACTCCTTCGAACCTTTAAGATTGAGATCTATAACGTGAAGATACATATCAAAGGTTATTCAAGGTGGCCCATTTTATTTTTATTTTTCTACACCCTGCAGTTTTAATTATGATACAATTTTGGTTTTTAAGATTATGTTTAAAACATGCAGAACACGATGCTTCGATTTTAATGTAAAATTTATGTGAATGTTAATTGTAAAACTGCTTCGATTGATTCTTGTATTCACAGATCTTAAAAGAAAGGGATAAATATCACATTTAGCATCTTCCTCAAAAACAACTATTTAAGATCAAATTTTAAACCTCCAAAAATGAAAAAGAAATATTCGAATCTTCATTTGTTTATAAGCATTTCAATTCGAAAATCATTTAATACGAGATGTTATTCAACGCACTAGGCATAACACAGAATCCAAAGTTTTTGATAATCCAACGAATGTTTGTCTGGATTTTTTATCACTTCCAAAAAAATTTAATTTGAATTAAAATAATTAATTAAGACATATTTTTTTCTAGTAATGTGTATGCTTGCTTGCCTACTGAAAAGCATCTCTTGACTGAAATAAAATATTACATTTAAGGTAGAATGTATTACTCTTTTAAAGCCTACGAAAAATTAAAGAGATATAAATAAATAAAATTGAATGCATAAAAATTAATGAACGTTAATGTTCATCATCTTAATGAAATTTGGTATTTTACATTCGTGTTATATTTTTTAAGCTACAAAAGTTCTAGTTACATTTAGTATAAACGTTGATAGTAAAATCTATTTACTGAAAGAAGAGAAATGCCTCTCATTTCCCTACTTTTTTTACCGAAAAATATATT
The DNA here is from genome assembly GCF_043381705.1 of Parasteatoda tepidariorum. Classification (NCBI taxonomy): domain Eukaryota; kingdom Metazoa; phylum Arthropoda; class Arachnida; order Araneae; family Theridiidae; genus Parasteatoda; species Parasteatoda tepidariorum. Next base: position 85,366,843 of record NC_092210.1, on the reverse strand, counting down.
TAGATAACCCATCTTATTTACTTCGAATCCATACTACGCAAAATGTCGTANATTTTACTTTTTTTTCAAAAATATAAAGAAAAATACATAAAAGAACGCATTGTTGACAATGACAATGGATCGTGATCTGTCATCCGTATTTGCGTGCAAGAATGCTTCTATTCTGTCAGCAAAACAAGAAAACTGCGTTTTAATATATTTAGTCTTAAGAAATACGATTAGATATAAATAAATTCAATATGAGTGATATCATTTTCATCGAATGATACTTATTCAAAAATATATCGATATTTATTCTATATCTTAGTTGTATTAAACCCATAATAGAAAAGCATTATAGTTTATTCCGTTTGAAAGCCTGAATGGGAATTGAAATTATGACGGGAGTGCGAAGATAATATTTTTTCTGGTCTATTGTTAAAAAGGTGTTAAGAAATTCACACCATAACAGCAGACGCTCATACATAAATGTTATTTTACTTTTTTGCATTATGCTGACAAAAGAAACAAGTAATTCAAAAACAAATTGATAATAATTCTTTGTTTGTATATGTTTGTATATGTGTTACCGGCAAAGTATGAAATCCGGCATTGTATAGAATGACTAGGCATTGTATAGGATGCCTAAAATTAGCCGGCAAAGTATGAAATGATTTATATTTCACACATTTCCTATAGATTGCCATATGAGAAACCTGCAAAGTATAAAATACATCTGCGATTCGTTTCAAATATCCCTTGTCAAGGCTCGCGACTTTTAACGAGTGACTCGTGACTTTTGACTAATGACAAAAATTATTTTTTCACTGTGCTATATGGAAAAGGCGGAATTTAATGAAATTTACGTGGAGAAATTTAATGAAATGTAATTCAAAATGTTATTCAAGCCTGCCATGCTGCAACAAGTAGGTTAATTTCATATTTTTTATAGGAAAATTTTGTTTTGTAAGAAAGGCTTAACTTTTGTTTTGCATAACTTTTTAACTTTCTTTCCACATTTTGAATAAATGTTTTTCAATGGCACTCTCAGTATTTTTCCAGAATAACATTTTTATTTTTGAGAAATGCATGACCGAAATTGGTAGTTTTACATTTATTCGATATTTTAATACTTACTAACGATAGACTAGAAGAAACATCAGTGTAGGGTATACTAGGCAAATGTATACCGGGCAGTGGCACTTGACTTTACAAAAAACATCAGTGTAAGGTATACCGGGCAAATGTATACCAGACAATGGCTTTTAACTGGAACTATGAACTATGACTGGACCTTTGGTAAATGTCCAAAATACATACTAGATCTAGTTAACCACCATTGCCCTGTATACCTTACACTGTTTTTTTAAAGGTCAAGTGCCATTACCCGGTATACATTTGTCCGGTATACCTTACACGGTCCGGTATACCTTACTCCCCTTCCAGAATTTTATCTGGGATAGAATTCGATGAAGAATTACCACTAGTTGATTAATGCTGTTTATTTATAAACTTCAATTTTTGCTCATTATATATATATATATATATTTTTTTTTTCTTCCAAGCATTTCGCTCGTTAGTTTTTTTTTTTTTTATAGCTNGTTTTTTTTTTAATAGCTTTTCGCTATTTTTTTCCCATCATTTTTTTATAGCTTTTCGCTATTTTTTCCCATCATTTTTTTATAGCTTTTCGCTATTATTATTTTTTTTTCTAGCATTTCGCTCATTATTATTTATTAACCGGGAGACTTTATTTACTTCACCGGATTTTTTTTTAAGCATATCAACTGTTTAATATGGCATTCATCCATCAATATTGACAATTTCTTATCACGTCCGGGTCACCAGTTGTACGCAACAGAGTTACAGGATAAAAATGATCAGCAGACATTTTTTAGAACACTCATTTTTTTATTATTATTTTTTGATCTGTTGCCATTCGCAACTCTCATAAATGTAATATGAATAGTCATGTGACATATGATGTTCCTACAGGCTAAAGCCATGTGTTGTAAAACAATATGAAATAGTAGTCTGCCACTGAACGCCGGATGTAAAGCATTGGCTTCGATGAAGATAATTTTGTATTTTTAATTCTCTAAAGGGGGCCACCCTAATAATTTGGAATTTGTAAAATAAATGTAGATATTTTTGATTGTTGATGAAGCCCATCAATTTGTGTTTTCATCAGTGTTCAGAAGCAGAACTATAAGTTTCTTTATTTTATCACGAAAATATAAAATGTATAAAAAACAAAGAAAAGAGTAAGAAAATGAGTATAGTCATAGAAAAAGTTAAAATTATAATATAGTATTTGTAAGTTAAAATAAAACTTTTTGTTTAAGTTATTGTTAACAGTTCAAATTTCTCCGAGGCAATTCTAAACCTTAATTTTGCTGAAGGATAGTAATTATATAAGTAAAAATTAAGTTGAAACACAATATTTTTAGTTTTGATGTCAGCAATACAATGCAATTTTTCACACAAACGATTGTTTCCATTATTAAATTCAATGTCAATAATTCAAATTTTTCTGAGGCAACTCTTAACCTTTTTTTAAGTACCCATTTCTAAATGTCAGTATTCAACCACAAAACAAATTAAAGTCCTCAAATTTAGCATGAAGTTGTAAAATGTAATGAAAGAGGGTCATAGCAATAATGTAAGTAGAAGTAAAGTTAGTACTGTAAAATAAAAACAATATTTTTAATCAATGAGCCAAGTTCTTCAAGAAGCAGTTGTAGAAGTAGCTAGATAGAAGTTTCTTTATATGAAACTTTTTATAGAATATCTTTAAAAGCACAATTGTTAATCTGGGCATTTGGCGATACAACACTTATAGAATTGAAGGATTTGTTACGTCAAGCGCTCAGGTATCATAATTTTGATCTAGTTGCGCTTCGATGTCATTTTGATTTATGTTGCTAAGTTAACTTTCAAACAATTCTATGGCTGGCAACAGCATTTATATTTTTTAAGTTGTTTATTTTTATTTCTTTTGAAATAACAGAATTCTTTGCCGACTGTTCTCTGTATATAAGATGAAAATAAAGTAAATTAATTAATTCCTAATTGAGTTTAAATTAAATATTATCATATTTTTAGGGCAGGAATCTGAATTGAACAACCTGATAATACTCACTCTGGTTATTGTTTCCGTTTTTAAAAGCGCTATATGTTGAGCCACCTCATCTAGATTTGCCATGTGATATTTTTAGCAACAATCATTGATCGATTTTCTGACGTTGCCATTCGGGAAGTTGTAATGGGGCTTTTTTTTTTGGTGTTGTGTAAGAGAAATATATATATAGATTCTTAATTTCGTTTGTGTAGAAGAATTCTTTTTCAGTAAAAATTTAAGTATTTAGTTATTTTTATTATCTACGCAATTTAATGCTAAATACGTTTATATAATCTCAGTTTTTCTTTTAAAAATTAGTCACTTAAGTATTGATTGCATAACGCTAAATCTGTTAATTTAAGAATCTGTTAATTTATTTTTACCGCAATATAATTGCTTCTCTCAAGTTTTTTTATTGAAATAGCTATTAGTGTAATTTTAATCATAAGTGTAGTAATTTGTAAGTTTAATGCCAGAGATGACTGACGATAATAACACGAACATATCATTTTCATGGCATTTTTTGGTTAACCTTGCGCAAGCAAAATATGTCAAAAAAATTTATACCTTCACCAAACTTTTTTAATTTACATTAAATATATTTTTTAAAAACTACTTTTTTAAAAATGTTTTTTTTTTAAAAAAATGGTTGAATTTCTTTGCTTCCGGCTAACCGAGCAGTAACCATTTTAGTGTGGATCCTAGACTAGCCCAACTGGTGGCAATTTTTTTAAATCACACCAGGAAAGTTTTTGAAATCTCTACAAACTAGGTTTCCAAAAGCTATTTTGGGGAGATTATTTTGAACGTCTGATCACACCACCAAAATTCTTAAATCTGATTGGTCATTTGATATCTATACCTACTCGAAAGTTGGATTTCGTTGGAAAAGAGTTAAAGGGTTTATATTTTTTGCCATTTATGCATCTGATCGCTTGCTATTAAAATAATCGTTATTGTTTAATTTTTTAGCTGTTATTTCATTTATTGCCGTTATTTTTTTATTTCTTTTGTGTATGATACTGATTTAAAATGGCGAGAAAATGGACAAGTGAATCAAAATTTAATTTCGAAAACGTATGAATGTCAAAGATGAGATATCAGAGTGAAGGTAAATTATTTTTTATTTCATTAAAAATATATTTTAATAAATTTGTAATAGTTTAATTTTTTTTTAAAAAATAATCAAAAAGCAACGTTAATCCCAACAATTACCGTGAACTTCGCGTGATTTCAAATAATCGCGAAGAGGGGGCTATTCTAGGATTTTACCCCCATTTTATTTATCAGTTTCTTTCAGCTACCGATGTCCCCCATCAGAGCAGAGTAATTCTTCTATATCTATCCTGCCAGCATTCTTTATTCCTCTCCACTCACCATCTGTTGGTAAACATTTAAAAAAAAAAAACTTCAAGAACTGCAAGGAAATGAAGAAATTGATCCAGATCCTGAGAATATTCATCCAAATGTTTAAAGCTTATCCAACACTTTCAATTCTCACTTTGAGTACTGCGATCGACGATTTTTTTGCCTCACTTCACAAGGATTTTTCGCCTATGTTTTTATAACGAAAAGCATCTTATATTTCAATAAAGAAAAGATTTAACATTCTCACATATATTTGAATATTACAATTCAAGTAAAAGAAACAAATCAAAGCAAATATATATCTTCTTTTGATGAAAATAAAACTACAATTGACTGCATAATTTTAGAGTTGCAAGTAAATAAACATGGTCTTTAACTATGGAGATGAACTGTTTAAAATATGGACAGAGAGGAAAAATAAAAACAATCGTAATAAAAGAAAATTTGGAAACAAAACACAGCTTTGTACAATGTTAAATTATTTCTAGCATTCTAAGCACAATTGATAAAATAAAACACATTTATCTTACGTAGAACTTAAGGATGCAATAAATGTTTAAAATGAAATTTATAGCTTGAAGAATGAATCTTTTAGAATCGAGAAAAAAAAAATACGGAATGAATAAATAACTTTGTGTTCTTGCCAGCTTCGGGATTTTAGGTTAAGTTTTGGATCTTTCAAATGAGATTACAATCAATCTCGCTAAACATATTTTTAATTCTCTCATTTGAAAGAGATTTCATCGTAACATAGTTTTCATTGCTTAACAAACTCTATTGATTGCTTGTTTTTTTCGCTCACATCAATGAGGAAAAATATATTTACTGGCTTCTTTCAAAAATCACTTAAAATATGTTCGTAACAAGTTTTGCCAGATTACAAAACAAGGAAATAGAGGATCATGTTACGCGCGTAGATAGAGTGATCATGTTAGTTCATCATCTAGTCCTGCTGATCATGTTACTTCATCATGTCACTTCATCATCTTACATCATCTAGTCCTGCTGATCATGTTACTTCATCATGTCACTTCATCTTCTTACATCATCTAGTCCAGCTGATCATGTTACTTCATCATGTCACTTCATCATCTTATTTCATCTAGTCCTGCTGATCATGTTACTTCATCATGTCACTTCAACATCTTACATCATCTAGTCTTGCAGTCAGCCTTATTGTGGTGAAGAGGTGTCCTTGAGCAAAACGGGCAAAGTACGTCGGGAGTGTATTCTCCTGGCAGGATCACCAAAGGCGTGAAGGCCATTTCATTATGTTTAGCT
>NC_092210.1:85350358-85360594 GCF_043381705.1 Parasteatoda tepidariorum | reverse complement strand
TATATATATATATATATCTGTGTGTGTGCGTGTTTAAAAATCAAAATAAAATACTTTCAAAGAAAGTGAAGTATAAATTAAATATTTTTCAGTATAACAAGTTAAAAAACGGTTAGTTTTATCTGAAACAAGTTGTTCTTACATTTTTTATGTAAAACATTCAGTGAATTTCAAAATGTGAAACCACTCAATTTTTTCATGTTCCAATAACTCACTATCTGAGTTTCTATACATTGGAAAAAGGAATTTTGAATTTCAACCTTTCAATTTTAAATATTAAATCGGATTTTTTTCTGTAATTTGGACACATTTTCTTAAAAAAAAAAAACTATATTTAAAATAAAAATGAAATGAATTAATAGATAAATAAAATCGTAAATTGTTTTTACGATTGATGTTTATGGAAAAATAGTTTAGGTAAATTGAAATTTTGTTAATAAAATGCAAAAAATATTAAATTTTTAAATTGAACAAAAAAGTTAAAAGGAATTTTCTGAAATTAAGTTTTCTTTTATCTATACTGTACACAATATCCTTTTCTTCCTGAAATAGTTGCTTGATTGAAATGATTTTGAGTTTTAAAATAGCACTTTTTTACACAATCTTACACATAAAATTTTTCTAGCCACTGTTTTCTCGGAACTTACGAACGAAAATATTCCCTTATTCATTTTGCTAAAACGAGAAGGAATTAAAAATTTTATAACATTTCCAGTTTTTACCGATAAAAATTTCATACAAAAAATTATGCCAAGTTGAATAATATTCATCCAGATTTTTCTCAGAATTTATTTATTCTTAAAAAGGGAAATGCTAGAGCAGAGACGAAAAAATTGGCACAGGTTTTTTAATCCTCTTAAACAACCGAAATTAAATACCTCTTTATTTCTTTCAAGTATTTGAAAAAAAGGTAATGTGCAAAATGTTTTCTCGATTTTCAAACCACACATATTAAAATAAAAAAAAATAATGAATTAAAGCAAATAAAATATTTTATATATTTTAAATCTAAATAAATTTTTAATTTTAAAAGAAATAGAGATCTGGATGGTAATGATGTTTCTGATAAAGAAACGAAATTCTGGTAATAAAAACTAGGAACATTTTCTAGGAACAAATCAAATATTTGGTTATTTTTACTTTCATATGGTAACAGTTTACGGGAAATTCTGGTTTTCAAAATTACGTTTCTTACTACTATACATATATTAGAAAGTACAAAACAAAACGTGCGTGTCTTAAAGATCAAAGAAGGTTCAATTGGAGGTTAAGAGCTGAAGATTTTCTAACAATAGTCTTTCAACTCTTTTTGCACTGAGAATATGTATTTTTTAAAATCTTTATCAACAAGGGAAACAGCATTGTGGGTTGCAAATTAGTATTTAATCAAAGAAAAATCAAAAGAAAAATTTTCCGAATTACAGTAGAGTAACATGCGTGTCTTAAAGTTTAAAGAAGGTTCAATTAGAGGTTAAGAGCTGAAGATTTTCTAACAATAGTCTTTCAACTCTTTTTGCACTGAGAATACGTATTTTTTAAAATCTTTATCAAAAAGGGAAGCACCATTGTGGGTTGCAAATTAGTTTTTTATCAAAGAAAAAACAAAAGAAAAGGAAAAATTTTCCAAATTACAGTAGAGTAACGTGCGTGTCTTAAAGATCAAAGAAAGCTCAATTGGAGGTTAAGAGCTGAAGTTTTTCTAACAATAGTCTTTCAACTCCTTTTGCACTGAGAAAAAAATATCTTCAAAACTACCAAAATATGGAAAAATTTACCATGTTTTTGGTTCTATGGGAACAACAAATAGTTTCTTAAAATTTGTCCAAGCGCTTTTATTTTGGAAAAATTAACAATAAAATGTGGTTAGATAATATTTGATAAAGTTTGATAAATTCGGTCATTTTATCATGATACCTAAGGAAATGCTGTATCCTTACCATATGAACGGAAATATTATTAAATGAATGGTTTAAATACAAATAATTTGTATATTTATTGCTTGTATTATGTTTTTTTCTTTTCTTTTTAAAAAAGAAAAAGAAAAAAAATATCATTATTATACTCGTAGGAAATTTTACTATGGTGCTTCTTGTTATTTTTAGGTGCATAGTAAACGTTTTTCAACACTATACTCTTTATACAATTACACTATATTCTTTAAAAATTACACTATATTCTTTAAACATTTGCACTATATTATTTATAAAATTTTCGTACTTTACTCTAAGATTGATTAAGATTAAGACAACCGGTAGTTGAGTGGTAGCGCTTTGCGCTCCCGTGCCACAGATCCTGGGTTTGATCCTCGGGCCGGACAAGGTTGACTCAGCCTTTCATCCCTTCAGTGGGTCGATAAATGAGTACCAAGCATGCTTGGGAGCTAAACACTGGGAGTTCCGCGTTCGGCTGACTGCCTAACCGGAACATCTGCTCCTGCATCCCAGAGCCCAATGTCAAGAAGACTGAGATGGGCACAGTGGGCCTTGAGTTTAGTTTTAAGATTGATAGTTCTTTTATCTCTGATACTTGGCGTACCTTAGGCCAGATTCATTTCTATAGGTTTTATGTCCTCTTAACTATAATAAAATTCCAATCTTGGAAACAAATGCTCGCTGGCTCCTCTATCAATACTTCGGTCTATCAACTTGAAATTTTGAGACAAAGGCAAGTTCACATTAGCAAAAAATGAAGACTTTTGTTGTTAGGGATCTATCTGTGCAATCTTTTGAAATAAGTCCAACTATTTTACATCTATAGCAAGTAGTCTTCTTATTTACCGACCAATCTCGAGGTTTTCTACAGTGCTAAGGTAACGTCGGTAAGGTAACCTTTATTCGGATAACCTTTTCGTTGAGGTGTGTCCGACATTTGACATGCAAAATTGAATTTGCAAAATTCATTTTTTTAACGATAAACGAAGATTCGTCTTAATGAGTTTCTGCTTTAAAACTGCATCTATGGTATGCCACGGTATGTTTTCCTTACTCAATTAGCAGTAAACTAATTTTTAGGTCCTTGATAAGTCTGAGAATCTAAACGTCATGACTTTCTGGTAGTTTGGCATTTAAAATCTGAAGTCAATTTTCTCTCCAGCTTCTTTATGTCTCCTGCAGCATGATCGATCCGACCAAGCAGACTGGCCATAAATTTAGGTTTAACTTCCTATTTCAATTCTAAAAATTTTCTTTTCAGCTATGTTAATCTTTTAGAACACATTTTAGCACATATTTCAGTTTTTTTTCAAAACAGAAGCGGCATCTTTCAAATCAATAATATGTTCTTTTAAAATCTGTCTTTATAGTTAATTCTATTAATCCTAAAGTTTAACTTTGTTTTGCATGGTATTTTTGTCTACTATTATTATTATCACCATCTCCTTGTTTTATTTTAGCTCCATCGATTCCACCCCGAAGGTCTTCTTAACAACGCAATAATTTTACGTTGACCTCTTAAATTCGATAATTGTTTTCATGTAACTTTTCGAAGTCAAAAGTCTTTTCTGCAATGTCAGCAACCACGATTAACAGTTACCGTTTGTGAGTGCAGATTTAATTAAAAACAAAGTTTTGTAAAACAAAATGAATATATATTACAAACTAAAATCATCGAGAAAGAAACAACATCGCAATATAACACCAGGCGTTACAGAGCTGTTGACATTCCTATTCAGAAGCCATATTCGTATCGTCAATGGTTCTTTCGGTAAAACATGATAATTTTCCAAATCAATAGTTGAAGAAGATTTTGTATGTTAAATTGACTGGACTAATTCTTCTCCTAGTTTGAGCATAAAACTGCAGTTAACTTGAAAAAAAGTGCTGTTTGGAGAAAAATGACAACTATTTTTTTTCTATTGCTAATACTAAAAAAGCTAAAATAGAATTTCGAAAGAAATGATAAAAGAAAAGTTATTTTTACATACACAAATTGTCAATTTCGAACTCCTTGGGGCTTACGATGATTTTCAAATGCACGAATTGCACGAATGCAAGAATAGTTGGCTGATTTCCATTGTGAATTATAAAAATATTCCTAAGCTTCAAATCTGAAGGTAAGGCCTCAACATTCCATATTCTACAAATAGCATTTTATATAGTCTCGTTAAGTTTTTTTTTCCCCCAATATATTTAAAAACAGATAAGTATACAAAAATAAAACTATTTGTAACCGTCTGAGAAAACACACTAAATGTTTATTTTGTTTTTTTTTGCCGATTGTTTTTTTCTGACAAAAATTTTGATTTCCTCTAGTCATTCAAGTGAGAAATTTCTTTACGTATTTAAAAGTTGTAATTATCAAATGTTAAAAATTAATTTTCAAAACTCAATTTAAAGTAAATATTCAAAATTAAAATGCACTAAAAAGAATTTCAAACTTGAAAAGTAAAAACCGCAGAAAATATGTATGTAAAACATTTCCTTCAGAATAATTTTGCTGTATATGAAGATAATGTGTTCTTCTCCAACCTAAATAACTCATTTATTCTGAACGTTGAAAAACATTCTGGTAATGTCACCTTACTTACGGTATGGAAATGACATTTCTGGTATTAAAAAAAACATATTTCTGGTAAATAAAACGAAAATATGCGATATTTAATCCAGTCATTTGGCAACGGTTTACCGGAATTCTTATTATCAACAATAAGTTGAAAATACAAAATTAGTTGAAAAAAAATTAAAAAGCATTTATTCAGTAAAATAACTAGTAATAGATTTAACTGAACTAATTAACTAAACTAATAACTAGCAATAAATGTAACTGAATAAATGCTTTTGATGTTAGGTTCTATGGTATAATAATAAAATTATTAAAATACTACCACATTTGCCATATTTTATCACATATTAACTAAACATATCTTATTATTAATTTACTGATATCATTACCAAAGAGCTTCGATAAATTTATAGAGCTTTTTGGTGTTCCCTTAGAACCAGAAATTCAGTAGATTTTACCATATTCTGGTATTTTTTTGTCATTGTTCTGTTAAAGAAGAAAATTCAATGTTTATTCCAATTATCCTCTTCTGTTTATGCCCTTTCCTCTCAATAAAATTCTTTATTTTTCGGAAGTAATATTTATAAAAAATAATTTTAGGCAATCTGTGTATTAATTTTAAGAAATTTATGAAATCTCGATGGAGAACCAAAATACATTAAATTTATTTATGAATAAAATAAGTACTTTTTATTACATAAATTTTAAAATTCCCTTTATTCACATTTTTACGAAACTGAATTCTGAGAATCAATCAAAAAAAATTGTGGAAAACATATTAGTGGAATATTTTTCGTCGATTTCCTTTTTGCTGTTTCACTAAAAACCTAACATAGATACTGCGTTTCGGGCTCATGTCGGAGATCGGGAGATAAATACATTTTCTCAAGAGCTGTCAAAAACACTCACGAAAACGAATCGATTTGCTATTATAATGATAGGCTGAACTCTCAGTGAGACATGTTTCATGCAAATGAATTATTTTGAACGTCGCTTCTGTATCTCTCTCATTGTGGTTTCGGGGAAAAAACAAAACTTATTCTGACGGTATCAACATTTACTCAATTCACTTAAGATGCATACAATTATTTTCCCAGAAGATCTTTTGGGGAAGTAAGACACTTTTTCAATGTTGAATTTAGAGCATCACAATAAAAAGATTATACAAAATCTCGTAGTATGTATTTAAAGAATAAATGTAAATAAATGATTATTTAAAATTAAATAGTGACTCAATGTTTTTATATAATATTAAATGTTTGATTATTGTTTAAACATCGTCACAACGCAAATTACTTTTGCCTAAAGACGGAAAATATTTTTGCATTGTTAATATAATTCAGTACAATGAAACTAGCAAAGAACTCATATTGTGCATGTTGTTGCCGAACTACAATTAGGTAGTTAATACTGCATGAAAATACGATTGCCAAATTTACGTTATGCTCACAAGAATACGTAAAACAAGTAAATACTGAAATATGGAACAATTTTTGAAAAATACCAAAACAAGTCTTTGAATGTTCTGCTTTTAAAAGCTAGGGTGTTATGTTTTGAGGAATTAAAATCCTGCGCTTGTGTAGGGGGCAGGGAACTGTCCTTGCATCAGAAAAGTTCTGGGTTCAAATCCCGGGCAAGACATGGATGTCTCTTTCTCTCTCTGTGTGTGTTCTATGTCCTTTCTCCTTTGTGTGTGAATGTGACCCGGCCTTTAAACGGGTTGTGGTTGTGTGAATTGCGTGGCAGAAGTCGAATTCCTGGCCATAGATGGCGCCACGGAAAAACTGGAACAACCGCACCTCCACTACCTAAAACAGGCATACGTCAACAAAAAAAAAAATGAAAATCCTAATATCTACACGGAGAAAAAATTTCAGAAAAAATACAGTACAGTAGGGTAGTGACACATCTCTAATGAAAAAAAAACACAACATTGTTAGAAATTTCTTGGAAAAAAAATATCAAACAACAACTTGAAATGCTATTTTTCCATATTCAAACAAAACAGTCAAGTAGTCATAAATAAGATGTTAATCAAACTGTAAACTGAGAGAAGACTGCTTTCACTTTATACAGTTAAACAACCAGAATTTTTTTGAACCAACTAAGCCCAATTAATGAACTGGCTTAGTTTCTTGCAACTGCTTACCGATATACAGCCGAGAGGGTTAATCTGTCAATCTCCAGACTGACAGAACTAGGATTCCAGTCCCACCGTTGACACCACAATATTTCCCCCTAACATTCCCTTCAACACATGAAGAGTTTGAAGTGTCCTGCACTCCTCAATTTGTGTCCTGCGCTCTTCAATGCCCATTACCTAATGACAAGCCTAATTAACAGGTTAATTATTTTCTATGGTTTTGAAACCATGATGTTTGCAAATGGCTAAAAAATTATCGTTTTGTATTCATGGTTTTATAACTATACTAATTAAAATAGTTTCAAAACCATAAAGGTGAAAAAGTGTTCCTTACTGAAATCTGCAAGGGTTAATCGGATCAATGGACTGCTGCTGGCTATTTAGAATAAATATTCTAACGATGTAATAAAAACTGAAATATATGGTACTCAAACCATTTATTTAGTGACTTTTCAGATCATTCGGTAACGGTTTACATGGAACTCTGGTTATCAAAATTAGATTTCTTATTAGCACAAATTTAGAAGCAAAATACAAAAACTATAAAGAAAATTTATCGAATAAATGATTTTTCTGCCATTATCTAATATATCATGATAAAATATCCAAATTTTATCAAGTTATTGAAATTTTAATACACATTATAGAACCATATATTATTTATTGTCAATTTTGTCACCATCTTCACCAAAGCACTTTGGTAAAAATTTCAAGCTTTTTAGTTTTTCCATAGAACCAGGAACACGTTAAACTATATCATACTCTGTTAGTTTTAACTATACTTTTCTTCTCTGTATATTATAAATATTTAGAATGGATATGATTGGTTGATGGCTAAATTAACAACATTCACAAAAACACTTCTTTTCCTGTTTTTGTTTTATGGTGCTTTTTTTCCAGATCATTCGGTAACGGTTTACAGGAAACTCTGGTTATCAAAATTAGATTTCTTATTAGCACAAATTTAGAAAAAAAATACAAAAACTATAAAGGAAATTTACCGAATAAATGGTTTTTCTGCCATTATCTAATATATCATGATAAAATATCCAAATTTTATCAAGTTATTGAAATTTTATCACTCATTATAGAACCATATGTCATTGTAAATTTTACCACAATCTGCACCAAAGCGCTTCGGTAAAAATTTCAAGCTTTTTAGTTTTTCCATAGAACCAGGAACACGTTAAACTTTATCATACTCTGGTAGTTTTAACCATACTTTTCTTGTACTTTTCTCTGTACAGAATACATATTTAGAATGGATATGATTGGTTGATGGCTAAATTAACAATTCAATAAAAAATATATTTTCTTGTTTTTGTTTCATGGTGAGTATTGTTTCGGTAACAAAACCTTTTATTACGTTTAAAGGAACATTTTTTTTAAATTGTTTAAATAAGATTCACTTTATATATTTTCTTGATAACCGCATACCATTTTCAGAAGGCATCATTTAAATCACTCCAAAAGAAAATGCCTAACAGTGGTTAAGAAATGATTTAAAGGACAATCATTCATGTGCTCGAACCATCATTAATTTCGTTCTGTGCTCTCTTTTGTATGCCATTTGAAAGCGCTGAGATTTCCAACATATGGATATATGTGTGTGTGTGAAGTTTCATTTTTTCCACGTTATGTGAAGAAGATTACGTTTTCAGTTTTTCAATCAACAAAAGAAAGAATTTTTATGATCGCATTAAGAAAATTTTAGCTATAAATCATGCAACGAGTTTTCCTTTGTGTTTTAACAAATGCTTTAAAAATCAAATAGACAAAACGAAATTGAATTGGTATAGGTAGTTGTACTTTTTTTATGTTCTTTTTCGTTAGTAATAGATTGTGTATGTCTATATCTGATGCTTTATTAAGAAACTAAACGTTTAGATTAAATCACGAAATAATTTCCAGAATGAAGATTCTACTTATAGTATTATTGGACCCAAAAATTTTTAAAGTTAAGTTTTTTTTTTTGGAAAATGACTTTTTTGATTTATTTCAATATTCTTATTTCTAATAGTAAGAAATAGAAGAAAAATAAATGCATGATTTTAAAATGAACCATATTAATATATTATGATGTTAAAATGTTAACGAAATTCTTTTACTATATACTTTATAAGTTCAACTTTGAGAATTATAATAGATTTTTTACCTTCCGTTTCTTGTCTTTTCTAGCTAGATAACTTGGTGAAAGTTCAAATTATATTGCAAATAATGCAGTAGGTGATAGTTTTGAAAATTTATTTATGTGTGATATGAGTGATTTTATTCTATCGTTGCCTATTTTATATCTCTGTTTTGTCCCTGTTAAATTACTTGAAGTGAATACTTTTAAGCAAATTGAAAAATTCTTGCACGCAATTATAAAAGTCGTTTATCCATGCAAAATATAACTTTTAGTAAATATTTTTTTTTATTTTCTATTATTATTTTCTATTATTTTATTTAATAATAGTCGAAAAATTTCTAAATTATAAGGTATACAAATTTGACGTCATTTTATAGAATGTAATTTTGTATTGACAAATACAAAATTTGAACAAAGTAAGTCAAATAATTCCTGAGAAATTGAATTTCAAAAATACGACCTCTTCAATAAGCGTAATATCATCTACCCTAATTAATTAGCTTATTTTAAGTCACTCTTTCGAACCTTCAAGATTGAGTCCTATGAAGGGAATATAGATATCAAAGGTTATTCAAGTTAGTCCATTTTATATTTCGTTCTCTACACCCAGCAGTTTTAATAATGATACAATTTTGTTTTTCAAGATTATGTTTAAGACACGCAGAATGCGATGCTTCGTTTTTAATGTAAAATTTATGTGAATGCTTATTGTAAAACTGCTTCAATTGATTCTTGTATTCACAGATATTAAAAGAAGGGGGTAAATATCACAGTCTTCTCATCTTCCTCAAAAACAACTATTTAAGATCAAATTTTAAATCTCCAAAAATGCAAAAGAAATATTCGAATCATCATTTGTTTAAGTTTATAAGCATTTCAGGTCGAAAGTCATTTAATACGAGATGTTATTCAACTCACTAAGCATAACACAGAATCCAAAGTTTTTGACAATCCAACGAACGGTTGTCTGGATTTTTGATCACTTCCAAAAAGAAATTTTTTTGATTTAAAAAAATTAATTAAGACATATTTCTTCCTAGTAAGGTGTATGCTTGCTTACCTACAGAAAAGCGTCTCTTGGCTCATGTAAAATATTGCATTCAAGGTAGAATGTATTACTCTTTGAAAACCCACCAAAAATTAAAGAGATATAAATAAATAAAATTGAATGCATAAAAATTAATGAATGTTTATGTTCATCATCTTAATGAAATTTGGTATTCTACATTCGTGTTATATTTTTTAAGCTACATAAGTTCTAGTTATACTTAGTATAAACGTTGATAGTAAAATCTATTTACTGAAAGAAGAGAAATGTCTCTCTTTCCCCTACTTTTTTTTACCGAAAAATATATTTAGATAACCCATCTTATTTACTTCGAATGTCATATATATATATATATATATATATATAATTGTTTTTCTAAATGAAATTTAAAAGCAGTCAAAATGACTTCCTTGG
>NC_092210.1:85329727-85349410 GCF_043381705.1 Parasteatoda tepidariorum | reverse complement strand
TTTTTTTTTTTTTAATAACGGCAGGCATTGAACTTTTCGTTCTTCGCCATAGAAGATGCCGGAATTATTACTCATTTAGCGTTACCCAGTGGGCACCTGTGAACCAAAGTCACGGAGGCGAGCAACGTTACCCACGCCATACTGCCACAAACCCGTTCATAGGGTGGGCCACATTCACTCATTCACACAACAGAAGACAACACAGAGAGAGAAACATCCATGCCCACAGCGGGATTCGAACCCGCGGCCATTGGCTCCGCAGTCAGACACGCTAACCACTCGGCCACCTGGCCGGCCGGTGAGGTATATAGTACATACTTAACTAATACAATCTCGGGGACATTGTGATAACCAGGCACACTCTTAAATTTAGATTAAAGGATCTCAGACACTCGGATTATTTCTTCAACTACCAAACATTCATAGAACTTTTGGCATAAATGTAACTTCGATAAATCAAAAATTCTTTTTTACTCCTGGCAATTCCATCATATAAATGCCAGTTCTATAGTAAGGGACTAACATTTCCCCTCATCTATTTATTCCGCACAGAAATGCTTCGATTTGCCGTTTATCACTTCCATTGAAATTTCTTAGGAATTTCTTCGATTTTTTTTTCATAATCAACAGTGTTTTTTCCATTTTTAACACGTGTTTTCATCATAAACGTGTTGTTGTTTTAAGAATGAGTTCTGGGTTCAAGTTATTGATACATTATTTTGACTTATCGTATCATATTTCATTACTATTCATATACTATTTCACAATAAAACTTTATATTTTAAAGATAACATCTCAAACCTAAAAGCAACAGAAAGTTTCAGATATATATATAGTGTCTACTTTATGCTTCATCATGAAAAACTTTTAATATTAAAAAGCAACGCACTGTTAAAATTTTCCTTCCAAAATTACTGTTAAATAATCGTCAACAGTCTGTACATCCAATGAGCCGTAAAGCTTATAGTAATGAGCATTTTTTACTTTAAAAGGTTTTGAAACTTTTACAACTAGTATGGTTAAAAAACCATAAATAAGAAACTATACGTTTTCTTAACCATTTACAACTGGCATGGAAATACTAGACTTTTTTATGATAAGCTGCTTTATGGTACTGTCATCGATGCATGTATGAGAGTATCGTATTAAATTTGTCCAGGGTCGCAAATTGGGATGTGCAAGATACTGGAAATTCTTTCGAATCCAACTGTGTTGGATTCGAGTTGTACCAGTTACCAAGTTGTACCGGTACCAAGTTGTTCGAATCCAACTGTGTCCTCGGCCGTATGTGCGCTGAATTTCTGTAACTTGAGTTATCTGTCTATCAATTTGACATGGACCCATTAGTCGAGCTTCGTAAGCAGCATACGTGTGCGTAACAATAACTAAATAAATGGATGTATCTAGATATCAATATATAGATTGAGGTTCAGTTACAGGGGGATTTGAACCTGCTACCTGTACGCTTCTATTTTAGGACGTTGGAGCACCCTAGCGTAGTAATTTTATATACCCTGATGTAGTATTTATTTAGTAGTAGTTAAGCTACTGATTTAGTTCTGCCTTGTTCAGGCATTTGTGCATTTAAAAATGTATATTTTTTATAATTTTAAATGTTGGTAGATGTTAACTTAAAGCTTATATAGCAAAAAAAATCACCGTCAAAAAACAAAGTTAACAAGTACTTACTGCACTATTAAAAGTAGTACTGACTTTTGCTTAAAATTACCTATTTAGCCGCATTTGCTACAAAATATCATGGTAATAAAAACTTTATTTTATTGTTAATTTTACCAAAAAGTCATTACCAAAACTCTTTGGTAAAAATTACTTGGTTTTTTGGTATTCCCGTAGAGCCAGAAACATTGTTAAATTTACCATATTATGGTAATTTTGACCACTAATTTTTTTTTCTCAGTGTAGATAGTCTTACAATTTACTCAAATAGCTGAACATCTTTGTTTAACTTTTAAATTTACCAAGCAACCTTTTACTACTAAAGTCATAGAGTGCAATACGACGGCGTGGACATCTCTTTCGTACAGGTAATATAAAAACTCAGTTAAAAAAGCATAACTTTGACATATTTCACGGTAAACAAAAAACGAGGAAGACTATTAATTATGTAATTTGACTCAGTTGAACAGGACTTTAATATCTATGTATAGAATAAAATGAAGAATTTGTGTACCTGTATAACGGATTACGGGTAAACGGAAAGCTCTAAGATTACGAAATTCAACATGGAGCTAAAGGAATACAATTACAAACTAATGACGAAGCCCGAGCTTCAATTTTTAATTCGAGATATTTAAGAAAGGGAATTTTCTTTGGGGAAACCATTGTTTTAAAATAAACTATTAACAGTTCGGCTTTCAAATAGTTTAAAGGTAAGATCAGTTTTGTTTCTCAGCTTATAGCTCTGAACAACAAATTAACTTCTTGCGCGTTTTGTAAACTTAATTATTTTGTATTCGTAATGCCAAATTATCTAAAAGATCATCATGATCCTGGCAGCATAAGAGGACTACATCAACAAACCACATTTTTATTTTGTTTGAGAGATTTACATAAGTTTTTTTTCAATTTTCAGCAACCGCAGTTATCCAAAATATTGAAAAATGTTACTTTTACGAAAAGATTTTGCTACTTACTGGTGATATTAGGTTTTTTTCTCCTTTCTTTCTTTTTCGATACCTCATTTTCAAATATTCATTTTTTAACAACAGTTTTTTTTTCCACTGTCGATTGCAACTGACGAACTGATTGCTGTCATCAGCCTGACATTATTTGTAATAGAAATTAGTTACCATAATTTGAATTCAATTTTTTTAAGTGTATTAATAAGTATTCTTAATTTCGTTTCTGTAGAAGAATTTTTTTCAGCAAAAATTTAAGTATTTAGTTATTTTTCTACGTAATTTAAAGCTAAATACGTTTATATAATCTCATTTTTTAAAAAAATTAGTCGCTTAAGTATTGATTGCATAACGCTAAATCTGTTAACTTAAGAATCTGTTAATTTATTTTTACCGCAATATAATTGCTTCTCTTAAGTTTTCTTATTGAAATAGCTATTAGTGTAATTTTAATCATAAGTGTAGTAATTTGTAAGTTTAATGCCAGAGATGACTGACGATAATTGGGTATAATATGAAAAAAACACAACTACTTCAATTTAGTAGGAACAACATATGACGCAATGCTAAACGAATGGAATTTAGTTGTTGTTTATTTAGTTATTGTTATTAGTAGTTGTTGTTATTTGTTTTAGTTGTTGTTGTTTATTTAGTTGTATTTAGTTTCAATAACTTTTCTTTATAATGCAATAAAATCTGGCGAGCAGCTATTTAAACGATCGAACACTTCGTTTGTTTATTTGTGGCTTGAAGTTAGGCTCGCAGAAAATGCCGTTCATGGGTAAAATTTAGTAGGAACAACACAACCTGTGACGTAGGCTATATTATACCCAATAACACGAACATATCATTTTCATGGCATTTTTTGGTTAACCTTAAACAAGCAAAATATCTCAAAAAAATGTATACCTTCACCAAACTTTTTTAATTTACATTAAATATATTTTTTAAAAACCATTTTTTTAAAAATGTTTTTTTTAAAAAAAAAGGAGTTGAATTTCTTTGCTTCCGGCTAACCGAACAGTAACCATTTCAGGGTGGATCCTAGACTAGCCCAACTGGTGGCAATTTTTTTAAATCACACCAGGCAAGTTTTTGAAATCTCTACAAACTAGGTTTCCGAAAAATATTTTGGGAAGATTATTTTGAACGTCCGATCACACCACCAAAATTCTTAAACCTGATTGGTCATTTGATATCTATACCTACTCGAAAGTTGGATTTCGTTGGAAAAGAGGTATAAAGGGTTTATATTTTTCACCATTTATGCATCTGATCTCTTGCTGTTAAAATAATCGTTATTATTTAATTTTTTAACTGTTATTTCATTTATTGCCGTTATTTTTTCATTTTTTTTGTGTGTGATACTGGTTTAAAATGGCAAGTGAATGGGCGAGTGAATTAGTAAATTTCTTGAATGCAAAAGGTAGGAGAGCGATAATTGAATGATGTATGAATCATAATTTAATTTCGAAAACATTTGAATGTCAAAGATGAGCCATCAGAGTAAAGGTAAGTTATTTTTTATTTCATTAAAGAATATTTTAGTAAATTTGCAATAGTTTAATTTTTCTTTAAATAATCAAAAAGCAACGTTAATCCCAGCAATTACCGCAAACTTGGCATGACCCCCATTTTATTTATCAGTTACTTTCAGCTACCGATGTCTCCCATCAAAGCAGAGTAATTCTTCTATATCTATCCTGTCAGCATTCTTTATTCCTCTCCACTCACCATCTCTTGGCAAACATTTAAAGAAAAAGAAAAACTTCAAGAACTGCAAGGAAATGAAGAAATTGATCCAGATCCTGAGAATATTCATCCAAATGTTTAAAGCTTATCCAACACTTTCAATTCTCACTTTGAGTACTGCGATAGACGATTTTTCTGCCTCATTTCGCAAGGATTTTTCACCTATGTTTTTATAATGAAAAACATCTTATATTTCAATAAAGAAAAGATTTAACATTCTCATATATATTTGAATATTACAATTCAAGTAAAACAAACAAATTTTAGATTGGACAAATTGACTGCATAATTTTAGAGTTGCAAATAAATAAACATGATCTTTAACTATGGAGATGAACTGTTTAAAATATGGACAGAGAGGAAAAATAAAAACAATCGTAATAAAAGAAAATTTGGAAACAAAACATAGCTTTGTACAATGTTAAATTATTTCTAGCATTCTAAGCACAATTGATAAAATAAAAACACATTTATCTTACGTAGACTTTAAGGATGCAATAAATGTTTAAAATGAAATTTATAACTTGAAGAATGAAACTTTCAGAATCGGAAAAAAAACACGGAATGAATAAGTAACTTTGTGCTGTTGCCAGCTTCGGGATTTTAAGTTAAGTTTTGGATCTTCCAGATGAGATTACAATCAATCTTGTTAAACATATTTTTAATTCCCTCGTTAGAAAGAGATTTCATCGTAGCATAGTTTTCATTGCTTAACAATCTCGATTGATTGTTTGCTTTTTTCGCTCACATCAATGAGGAAAAATATATTTACTGGCTTCTTTCAAAAATGATTTCAAATATTTTCGTAAGAAGTTGCCAGATTACAAAACAAGGAAATAGAGGCGTAAATAGAGGATCATGTTACGGCGCGTAGATAGAGTGATCATGTTAGTTCATCATTTAGTCCTGCTGATCATGTTACTTCATCATGTCACTTCAACATCTTATATCATCTAGTCCTGCTGATCATGTTACTTCATCATGTCACTTCAACATCTTACATCATCTAGTCTTGCAGTCAGCCTTATAGTGGTGAAGGGGTGTCCTTGAGCAAAACGGGCAAAGTACGTCGGGAGTGTATTCTCCTGGTAGGGTCACCAAAGGCGTGAAGGCCATTTCATTATGTTTAGCTATTGATTGTAGGCAAATTCTGAGGTTTACTTGCTTTCAAAATTAAATGAATCAGTTATTAAGTATAATATATATAATTATTGTTCACAGGAAATTGCTTTCATGTAAAGGAATTTTGGAAATGTTATCTCACTTGTATGTTAGCAGTTTTGATAATTTCAGATATCACCTGTAATGTTTTTAAGCAAATAATTATTATGAAAATAGCTTAGCAAATTCGAATACATCTTCTTTTAAATACATCGTTATAAATGTTATGTGACTGTATGCTATCTAATAGAGCGAAATCTGCTTGATTTGTGAAGAGCGATTAAAGAAATCAAAGAATAGTCAAAGAAAAGTAATTTAAGAACAAATTAAGAAAAGACACAACAATTTTTTATTGTGCTTCTTTAAATAAGTGTATTAGTTAATGAGCCAATTATTGAATCTATTTTATATTAAATCAGTGAGAAAAAGAATCAATGAAATTGAGAATCGGAGAATTCATATTTACGTAAACTGGCGAATTAGTGGACTGTCGAATAATTTAAGAATACATCAATTTATATAAAGTTAAAAAAAGTTATATCACTTATTTGTGGCATTCTAAAAAATATCAGTTAAACGACGCACAATAAAAAATAGTTCAGGTAATTGTACACTAAGTAAAAAGGAAGGTCAAAACTTCCAGAATGTGGTAAAATGTACAGTGTTTCTGACCCTAAGGGAGCACTAAAAAGCTCAGTAATTTTTACCGAAGTGTTTTTTGATAATGATTTAGATAACAATAAAAAAAGTTTTTATAATATGTGATAACTTTGGTAAATGTGGTAAAATTCGGTATTTTTATCATAATATCTTACAGCATGGCATAAAAAACTATTATTTGGTTAAATTTACTTTTCAGTCTTCTATTTTGTTTCTAAATGGGTGGCAATAAGAAACAAGAATTTCTGTTAAAGCATTTTTATATAAATATGCATTTTGCCAAATGAATGATTTAAACCCAATTCAATACCATAATAATTAGATTTTTTAGCGCAAATTATATTTTTTTTATACTAGAAATGATAAATAGCGAAGTCAAATGCCGAATTTTTAAAAATTTCTTTCCTACAAATGCTCCATCAATATATTTAAAATATAATTTGGGTGTCATGCAGATTTTATTTATGTGCAGGTGCAAGGAGTATTGTAAGCAAATTGTATTCTTATCTAATTATCTGTAAGTTTGCTGATGGCGAAAGGAAACTTTATTCGCTTGAAACTGAGAACAAACCAAAAAAGGAAAGAAAATTTCACGCTTAAGACCTTAACTTTAGAGCGAAGCATTATTTGAGTTATTAATGCTGCAAATATGATTTTTCTGCATTAAAAATTTCGGGCTGTCAATGGGAATTAACATAAATAAATGTAACGTTGTTATTTAGTTGCTGAAACAAGTTAAATACAAGTTAACTCTTCTAAAATATATTTAAATTTTCTCTAAACAAATTTAGCAGTAGTAAATCTATTACCATGCAAGTGCTTTTGTGAAACGTATCAAACTAATTTTTGTTATAATTTGTAATTCCTACTAAGTTTAGAATAATAACCATCAAATATTTCAACAGTGGCATTTTTAATTTTTTTTTTCTTAAGTATTGCGACTTTATTTTTTTCCTACTTTCCCCTTATCGATGAAATGATGTATTCTCAATTAGTTGCTATGCAGATTCTAATTATTTCTTTTCTAATAAATGTACTAACTTTTAAAAAAAATAATTAAAATATTATTTTTAAATATTGTATTTCACAAATTTTTTCATACTTAATGCGTAGGTTTTTTTAAATTTTTGAGGTTTACTTTTGTTTCAGACAAGAACTTGAAATTATAAAAAAAAAACATAAAATTATGCACAAATTTCGAGGTTATTGACTGCCTTTACCGGAAGTGGCCAGGTACGAAGAAAACTAAAAAAAAATGTTTTAAAAAATAGCATAGCAGAAAAGAATCAATTTATGGATCAATGGTAATTTATTAAACTTTAACTTATAGCATCCTTACACTTTGAGTTTAAAAAGGGAATTTATTTTTAAAATCCGTGATTTTGTGGTAACCCTTCTTAAAGTGAACTATTGTTTTTTCCCATCCCATTGTGAGCTTTAGTCACCATCTTGCTTTTAACTTGGGGGGAGGAATTGAATGGGGAAAACACACATTGCTACCTAGATAAGTGAGATATTGCCGAGAGATGTTACTTACATTTTGCCTTTTTTAAGAAGAAATAGTGAATCGTATGAACACAAGTCTATTATATTAATAGTTAAAAAATTACAACTTCATCAGAAACTCTAGATGGATTTCTTATTTTTGTCTCTGTATTACAATAGAGATACTCGAGATTCTGAAAAAAAAGTTTTTTGCTTTCTTCTGTCTTATAGAATAATTTGAAATCCCTTACGTCCATTTTTTTCTCATTTCATAATTGAAACTGTTCTTATGATCATCACTTAAGGGTGGTGATTAAAAAACACTATGTTTACCCACATTTAAACTTTTCAAATTATTATTAAGTAAATCACTTTAAACTACTGAGTTTGTTGAGTTTGAGTCAATTTATTAAATATTATCTTCTCTGTCGTCAACATGAGAGCCTAGTACAAGCCAGAGATTTTCCAACTCGTAGATCTCAAGTTGGTTTTAAGACACATAAGCTATTTTCATATTTCGAATATCCTTTAATTATCAAAATGGAATTAGTTGAATCAGTTATGTGTTTTCTATAAATGTAACCCCAAAACCTAGTTCTGCTCCTTACTCTCTACGTCAGTCTGGGTAATTTGAAAAATAAAATGAGATTAGAAAACGTGAAAATGTAAACAGCTTGGCAACTATAACTTACAGTTAAATGATAGATATAAAAAAAATCACCACAAAAGAACAAAAACAAATGTACTTCAACCCTCTTTTCCCTTTTCCTCTCATTGCAAATGCGGCTTTTACAGTTTTACTTAGAAAAACAAAAATATTTTTATACTTTTGATAATATTAAAATTTATTTTTCTTATTTTAATGCTTTCCGTTTCAAATATAAGTTTATATTTTATTGTTCCATTCCGAGCAACTGAATTTTATTGTTCGATGCAACTGAAAAGTTAGAAAACTCTATCAGGAGTTAAAAAAAGATTCCCAAAAGCTTAGGGAATTCAACAGAATAGCGATATTATCTTAGGTATTTTATACATAGTAAAAATATTGATGTTTGAGAAAATTAATCAAAATTTAAATACAGACACAATTTATGAAAATATTTAATGTTCAACAAACTTTTTATTTTAAATACAAATTCAATTGTCCTCAAATAAAAAAAATAATGATTTTAAGCAAATAAGAATAGAATAATAACTTCTCAAATGTAGAAAAATGTGTACTTTCCTTTTGAAACTTACATAGACAAAAAAAATAATAATAATAACTTTCGATATGTAATTTCGTAATGTTATTATAAATTTGCCTAAACCGATAAAACTTAATCGATAAAACTTAATCTGAACTGTCGAAAATAAGTTTGAAAGCAAATTTTTTGAAATAGCAATCAGAATACATTAATTTAATAATAATAAAAATATAGCAAATAATCATTAAGAAAAATACCTTAATTGTAACTATGTCAAAATAATAAAAAATAATTCAATCACAATAATGGGAACTATTAATGAAAAATAATTTATTCACGACTATGGTAAATAATAAAACATAATTTAATCGTTGCTATGGTAAATAATAAAATATAATTTAATCAAATACCTCTGGGGGTACTGGATTGGAGATCGATCGTTCTCTGATTCAGGTTAAAATTACGATCTGTGGATGAATGAATGGATTCATGAATATGTCTGCCTTTTAAACAGGTGTGACGTATGGTGTGGCGAAGTCGAATTCTTGGTCATAGATGGCACCAATGAAAAACAAGAATCGCACACTCTGCCTTAAATTTGCTCGGTTTCACCAAGCAGGCTTGCCCGTGTGGCAAGTGGCATTAGAACCGACCGACCAACATAATTTAATCGAACAATGGAAAATAATTAAAAACTAATTTATTTTCAACTATGGCAAACTATGGTAAAAAATTGTTTGCTCAGAACTATGGCAAATAATAAAATAAAATAAAAAATAATCGCAATTAAGAAAAATAATAAACAAAGTATGAAACGAATATACCCGATCTCTAATTAAGTTTTTCATTTCGAAATGTATATTAAACATCAATGAAGCTAAAATTCATTCTCTAATGGCAAATTCAGTTTTGAGTGCGTTGTATTAAAGTACATTTTTTAATGCATAATTGTGAGTTTCTAAGTTTTCCAGACTAAAATAAATTATTAATAAATATTAATAAATGAATATATTTGTGTGATTTTTATGTAAAATTAATATCGTTTTGGTTCAATCATGTTCAATATGTCACTGGTGCTGTGTTTCAGAAATTTAATTCCTTTATTTAGAAGTAATATTGTTACAGTCATTAAGAAATAATATTGCAGCCTTGTTCTTCTATTTTTTATTCTATTTGTATTTTGATTTATAGGGTTCTAAATACTTTGTAGTTGTTAAAAGTTTGAAAAAATATTATGGATCAACACACTTTCAAATTCATGACAAATTATAGGTGAGCACTAATAACAGAACAGCTAATTGGACGCTAACGCAAAATACTCATACAAAAGAAAATAGCAATTTCCCTCTAAACAAAAGATACAATCAATTTCAAGAAACTAAAGGGTAATATAATAATACAAGTTCCGAAGAAATTAGCAGTAGGGACTTATTCAATCATATATAAGCCAATAGGATGTGCTAATTTAGAAAAATTTGCACATCAACGTGTGTAAATAGATATATGTTATAAAAAAACATGTAACACAAAGTAATAACGTGTTTAGCAACTAACTCAAATGATTGAGACATAGTAAAATGACACAATAGAAGGATTATCTTCGAAGTTCATAAAACTGCTTTATTGAATAAAGGTGCCAGATATATAAAAATATTCCCTTAGCATTTATAACAGAATGGGATTACGTCTCAGTTCAACTCAAAAGCTTATTAAATTGTGAAATATTATTATTAAACTCAAATAATCTTGGTAACAAAGATTTTAGAAATAGAATTGGAATTTATAACTGCAAAAAAAACCTGCAAAAAAGAATTTATAACTGAAAAATATTTATCTGTTCATTCAGATAAAATCAAAGTTTCTTAATTTAGATTAATCTCCTCTTTTCTGAGTCATTTAAATACGAAATAATGCTCTAAGTATTAAGAAAAAAGCATTGCGGCTCCTTTTATAAATCACGCTAAATAACATGAGATATTTTTATCTGATTTATTTACTCAATTACACCAGGAAGAAAAAGAATGAAGAAGACAAAAAAAAAATATCTGATCATCAGTAATAGGATCACGTCAAATAGTTCCGTTTCAGTCTTACTCAAGAAATGGCTTGTAGTGTTAGATTGTAGGATTCGTCTTTGATGCGATTTCTGAGAGTCTAGAATAAATAAAGACTGTAGATTTTGCAATGCTTCAATAGAATTCGAATATATTCACTGTTATATAAACATCGCGGATTAAATATTCTATAACAAACAAAAAAGCCTGGAGATCAAATTTTCACCCAAATCAAAATAAAATATTTTATTAAAAAACTTACAATCATGTTTCATTAAAAAGCGTTAAAAAATAATGGCTAAAATGCAATGTTTAAGGTAATGTGAAGAATAAGAAATAAAACTTAAATGTATTTTCAATGATAAAATTCCTGATTTGAGATTTTAAGCTTTCTTGATAATAATATAACACTATATTTGAATTGTGGAGATTTTGTTAATTATTTATTTAAACTATATGCTGATATCTAGTTTTTATGTGAGACGGAAAATTTAAACTGTAATATGTATGCGTTTTTAAATTTTGTATGCAATAAATCTGGAAAGTATAATCTATACAATATAATCTAGATAATATTCGGCTATTTAATAACAATTTCTTCATAAGTTACTCTAAAAATATTCATAAATTATAGGTAAATGTAATGGTTATATTAATAATGAGAAAGAAAGTGTAACCGGTATTTACAACCGTTTATTAAAAGTATTAAATCTGTGAAGTTTATGACAAAAAGCAAAAAAGAAATGAAAAATAGCGTAGAATAAAAAAAAAACAGTAAGTTTAACTAATTACGAATGTTAGCAAATTAATTATCAAATTGTTAAGCAATCAAGTAACTCGCATTCATCCCAGTTTTGCTCTTTAATCAAAGTTTGCATCAGAATTTATAATTCTGAAAATTCTTAGGTAATTAAAATATATTTATTCTAACTAAAATTATAGATATAGATATGATAACTTCATGCATTGGTCCCGTTATAGTACAAGGAATTCGGGACAATAGTACTACCAAAAAATAATTAATAATGCACACAATAGTTAATAATGCAAATAATTTTATCTATTTGCACACTGTATTAAGAGTTTTTAAATATCGCCTCTACTTGATTGCCATAAGAAGCCCAACAGTTGTTTGAATGGTTTTAACTGTTATCATAAGGGGAAAAATTCTACTGTCATTGCAGAATATTGATGAGTCTTAAAACCGTTGAGCTGTAACGTAAAAAGAGCACGCGTATCAAGGTAATTTTTGTTCTCGTAATAAAACCACGGGAAATGAAAGCGAATTTAGAGAGTAATTTTCTATTAACAATTTCCTCTTGTTATTTTATAAAAAAGAGCGGAAATTTTAAAGTAGAACGGACGGAAATTTTAAAGTCAACATAGTAATTTACTGTGTTTCATTTTGTAGTATAATAAAATTTCTTAAATTTCTTAATTTCTTATACCTTTCAGAAGTAAGTTAATTTGCCATTTTTGAAGTCATAATTGTCTTATTCATTACATAAATAAACTTCCAGTATGTTCTTTTTTTTAAAAAAAACATCCTATGAATGCCGATCATACACTTTCTTTCATCCTAAAATCCAATTTTATACAGTTTATACACATTAAAAAACTTGGAATCAAAAATTATTTTTGATCTAAATAAGTTTTGCCAAAATATGACCCAATTCTTAACTGTCTCGCTAATAATAACGCTCCTGAATCATTTAACTTTCCCCCATTACCCTTATAAGCACAAATTACGAATTTACCAGAAAAGATAAATGATCTCGACTGTCATACGACGTTCTTCTTTCTCTTCCAAAATCACAAAATATCAGTCCTTGTAGCACTGTCCATAAGACTTGATAAACCGTGAGCTCTTAGCCCATTCCAGATGTCTAACTGTCGTCAATCGAGTTCTTAGATTATATACAAGTAGGATCTTAAATACAAGACAAAACGCAACAAAGAAAATATCCAAGAAATTCAGTACTACAATATAAACATCTTCAATTTACTTTCTTTATTATTATTTAAAATTTCATTCGAATCATTGCTTGGATTCTTGTGTGGTATATCATTCTCCAATAATATTAAATCAGTCATCAATTCTGACACTGCGCTCATTAGAGAAATACCAAAGTATCTTTATCGTTCCAAGGCTATGGAAAGGTCTGTTACGCTTCAGACTGAGGTTTATAATGAAATATGTATGTGAATATGTTATGTAGTTAGAGATAGATATAATTGAGCACCACTAAAGACTAGAATTGCTGACATTGAATGCGTTGTAGATACAAAAAGGAATCTTAACAATACAGTCAGTCAAAGAATCCTACTAATTTGAAAATCTTTATAAATATCTATAATAAAAATACCACCAAAAATTCGATAAATTATGGTTGCTTGGGTAGGGTTCAGACAAGCAAACATCTTCACCGGATGAGGAGTTCTGGGTCAATCTGATCTTATCATAATGAGGGAAGAAAAATGGATTTCACAGTGAAAATTACGAAAACTTAACTTCTATTTTTTTTTTCTTAAACAGTCTTACACTATAAAAAATAACATGTGAGCGAACAAAATTTTAAGTACAAAACCTAAAACTTAAGCACATAATCAAAGCAAAATGAAATTCTAGCCTGGTTCACGTACACAGATGTAACAACGTAAACAACTACCACTCCAAATTAATGAATTGAAGATGGTGCTTCATAAATTAATGTAAGTGACGGTTACGCTTTAGGAATTGTGGGCTGTGTAAATCATTAAATGCAATTAAATTAGGCCAAAAAAGGATTGATGAAATTATTTGGAACATATTTGGAAAATTAGCTTTAAAATTATTTTTGGAAAATCAGCTTTTAAATTAGCTTTAATACATTATTTAGAAAATCAGCTTTATAATTTTCAACTTCCAAAGTAAAGTTTATTCTGTTGTTGCGCATTCTTTTGAGTCTGATAATTTGAGAAATAATAAAACCTCTTAACACCTCACCATTGATGTAACAGAAATAGCTCTGTAGACTGAGTACAAAAGACTTCAAATTTTAGGTACTCAGTCTACAAGACTGCTTCAGTTACTTTAGTGTCAGGACACTCAGAGGTATTATTATTCAAAAGAATTCGACTTTTTGAGAATTACACTGCCCACAAATGCCTAATTCGACACGGGTCACTTATATTCATTTATGATGCACCATCTTCAATCCAATAATTTATAAGGGATGGCATTTGATGTTGTGATAACCGTGTGCCTGGACCTGGCTAGAAATTGGTCTTGCTTTGACTGTGGACTTAATTTTTTGGTTTTTTATTTAAAATTGTTACGTTCTCATGTCATTATTGAAAGTGTAGGATCCAGCCAAACGCAACATAGCTCACAACTTTTGATGTTCACCACGTAGCTATAACGGAACCCAATAATTTTTCGTTCAAAGGTATGTGGTGTTGTTGAATGCTGATGAGTTACAACACTTTTTTATTATTTAAATCCTTTTGATCATTTATCTATCATGTATCTGCTCTAATTTTCGTCAACTGTTTCTGCACACGTTTATTAGAGTATTCATTACCTATTTGTATATATATCTACACACACTGGCGGGAAAAAATCCTAGCACCAAGAAGAAATTGTGCTAGATAAATCAATTCAAATTTAGCGCTTGATGGATAAGTTTGGTGGTAGTAGCGCAACTGTAAACATGCAAATCAAGGTTGCTTTAAATGCGTACTTTACAGTTCGTAAGCGTTATTTTTTGTTAAATTTTGACATAGAGAGTTGCTGTTAGTTAAGAGTGCTTTTAAGAAGACGGCGAAGCCATTATCTACAGCTCACTGACTTTGACCGTGGTTGTGTAATGCGGTTGTGAGAAGGTGGATTTTCTTTCCGCGATATTGCAGAAAGATTGGGGATAAATGCATCTACAGTGCATGATTTCATAACCCTATTTTGCAGCCGACCCGATTTTGGGTTTATGACTACTGATGTCTAACTCCGTAGCTAAGTAATTTTGAACCCAATCCAGAAGATAAGGGAACTTCTTGATGAAGTATTGGAAGAAATTTGCCCTCGTGGAGTTTTTTTTTTTTTTTTTTTTTTTTTTTTTTTTTTTTTTTTTTTTTTTNGTTTTTTTTTGATGGAACTAACCCGCGTTAGCGTTACATTGAGAAGAAAAGCTACAAAAAAAACGTGGTTAATCCGACGGCAATATAGCAAAAAAATATGACCCCAGAAATTTGTTTCTTATAAAAATTTTCATATATCCATAAATCTCCTCAAAGTTGAAGCTAGGCTTACGAAATTTTGTGCAATTATTGCATATAATAACCAAAACAATCGTCACAAGTTACAAATTTATTACTTCATTTTTTGGTATACGGTGTTCAAAAACACTATCGATTTTCTCTGTCAGTCCCTCAAACCTCGAAAAGCTTTAAACTTCGTTGATAAGTATGAGAAATAGCATCAATTTTTCTTCTTTTCTTTGTATTTATAAAGTTATATAAAGTAAGTTTTACATTTCTTCAGTTATAAAATGATTCTTCAAGTATTTCTAGAGAAATATTAAAAAAAATATATCAATATAGAAGTGTTTCCATTATCTTGCCACCTCCTACGAATATATATATAGAAGCAGAATTAAAATTAGTTTGCATGATATTCAGTTTTATGATAGTATTTTATTATTTTATAGCCGTTATTGAACAGCCGACCCAATATTTTGGGTTTTTGAGCCTTGTAATTTTGAACCCTAACCGGGAGCAAGGGAACTCCTAGATCAAGTACTGGGGGAAATATGCCTTCATGGAGGACTTTTAAATGGAACTAACCTTCATTTGCGTTACATGGAGAGAGAAATCACGAAAGTCTACCATGATTAGCCTGACAGCAAGGGGATTCTAACCCATGATCGGTCTACAACTGAGGATATTTTACATCAGCAATGCGGTCGATGAGAGCCGGTTGTGGAACTCGTATCGACCAGCCATCACTGTGCTTGGAACTCGGTTCACATCATTGGAAAGTGAACGCTCTATTTCCTGAGCTCCTACTGTTAAGTACTTTATTATTTTTCTATACCCTTCGTTGAACGATTGGCCGAAACTGGGGTTTACGGTTACTAATGTTCAACACTGCAGCCTTGTAATTTTGAACAGAAACCTGAAGTCAAGGGAACTCCTGGATCAAGTACTGGGAAAAATTTGCCTTCGTGAGAGAGTTTTTGATGCAACTAACCCGCATTTAAGTTACATAGGGAGGAAAACCACGAAAACCGTTAAACTTGACGACAAGAAGACTCTAACCCATGATTCGTTTACTACTGACGATATTTTATGTTAGTACTTTGGTCGGTGTCTGTCGGGTGAGGAATTCGAATCGACCAGCTATAGTTAGGATCGAACCCGGGTCACCTTATTGGGAGACGAGTGCTCTATCCCCTGACCCACCACGACTCTGTATTTTATTATTGTTAGAGTAACAGTTAAAAAAAAACAATTTTATACGCAGAATTCAAGAACACAATTTTTATCTTATTCGTCTTGTAAAAAATCCCGCCTTCCAAATAAAATATTTACATTAATTGCACAAAATTTTAAAGGGAATTTTCCTCCGGCATTTTATAAATGCTGCATTACATTAGCGTAACAAATTGTAAACTTAACAAGCAATTACTTAATACAATGCAGAAAAGAAAATTATTTATACTGAGGGGTATTTCTTGATGCATCGATTTGAAACTTACTTTAAATGGAAAAGCTTAAATAATGATTTTATTATAATTTTTCTTCTATTCAAAATCATTGAACTTACATCGCATTTAAAACAACATTAATGACTCTATTTATAAAAAAAAATGTTATTTCAATAGAGCATGTCTTTTCAAATTAATAAAAGAAATGCTGTTTTAAATTTCAGCGTATGCTGAAAATTTAAACCCGAGTAACTTTTTTTAAATAGATCAAAAATGTTCACATTTTACATTAAAATATAAATATTTATTCCCTTAGACCCACTCTTTTTCTTCAGTTTTTTCTAAATGGTTTAGAAAAAAGGACTTGATTTCGCAAATATGATATTAACTTGAAAAAATATTCCAAAAAAATAAGAACTGAATGGCAAAAACATTTGTAATTAGTCAATGGCCTCTTTTTAAACTTAGTTTCAATGCATTTAGTTTCTATGCATTTTAGTTTCGTTCCTGCAGTTTTATGACACACAATATCGATATTTTTTTGGTCTTTACTTGCGCTCTTTTTAATAAATGTCTAGAAAAAAAAGGAACCGTCGGATAATGTTCAGATAGGAAATTATCTATTTGAATAAAATGGTCAAGGACAGATATGCCTTCAAATGTCTGAAATTATTTTTTTTTGTTTGTTATGAAATAATACTAAAAGGTAGGAATACGATGTATTAGTCTCAAATATAATACTTTGATGCCGAAAATTTAAACTAATTTTTCTCAATAATTATTTTTTTTTCTTAACTCCAATATGATTCCATAATACAAGAAAAATCCTGGATCAAGCATTGTTATTGTGTCCGATAATGATACTAATTTTATCTCTAGAATGACCGACATTTTTATTTACCTAGAAAAACCATCGCTGTAATTTTGACTGCAATAAGAAAATGAGAGTAAATATTTTATTTCTAATTAAAATATTATTAAAAACAGTTTTATTTGTAATAATTATAACATTATTCAGTATATTTAAAGACATTAGTGTTAATATACAGAAAAATTACCCTTTTTTTTAAAGGAAAAACAACGTAAAACAGTTTCATATCATAGATATCTATTTACACATGTTTCGAAAAAATAGTTACTGACGAAAATGTTTTAGCTTTTTGCACAATTAAGCTTTAGGCATGACGAACATTTTCGTTTATTGTTGATAAAAAAGACATTCTCAACGTTTTTTTTTTTTTTTTTTTTTTTTTTTTTTTTTTTTTNTTTTTTTTTTTTTTTTTTTTTTTTTTTTTTTTTTTTTTTTTTTTTTTTTTTTTTTTTGTAGTTTCAGAAAAGTTAGGGAAGAGGAAAGCGGGCAGTTCCTTTGCAGAAATATCACTTCGTTGACAAAGTTTCAAAATAAAGGACTTTCGAGAAACTTGTGAAGAGTTACACGCTTTACAGATTTTAATATGCATTGGATAAATTTCCCTTTTTCAGAGAGATTTTTAGATTTTTAGGACTTTATTAAAGCTTCCATGGCTACGAATAGTACTTAAGACGCAGACATTTTTTTTCAGTTCCCAGTTTAATAAGTTTTTTAAACATGTACCAAAATTTTTTTTAAAAAAAGTGTAAGTAATTTGAAGGTTGGTGGATTTCTTTATAATTCATCGGTGTTGTAATAACTATTGAAAATCCCTGTGCCCATAAACAGTGAGCAAGTTTTGTAAACGTAAGAAAATGTATGTTTAATAAGCTACATATGTTGTTGTCTTTTCCTGGATGTGTCAAACTGTTTAAAAAATATTTAGTAATAAATTCTCTTAATTAAACTCAGTGGCGCGACAGCCCATAGAGGGCCAAAGCCTACTGCACCCATCTCAGTTTTCTAGACCTTGGGCTCTGGCGTGCAGGAGCAGATGTTCCGGTCAGGTGGTCAGCCGAACGCGGATCCTCCAGTGTTTAGTTCCCAAGCATGCTTGGTACTCATTTATCGATGGGATGAAAGGCTGAGTCAACCTTGCCCGGCCCCAGGATCGAGCCAGGGATATGTGGCACGACAGCGCGAAGTGCTACCTTTCAGCCACCGGGCGTCGTAATAAATTCTCAGTCATCCAGAAAATAAAATCAAAATTCCCAGTTTTTTTTCTGAATAAATTTCTAACGTACGTACTTTTTAATGTTAATCAAGGGCTGTTTATTTGATTTTATTAGTTTTCCTCCATGTAGAAATACAAATTCAAATGTTTTTTTATTAAAATTAACCCTTACTCAAATGGTTGGGCAAGTTAGTCATTTCTAAGCAGTTTGCAAGCTCATATCTCAAAGTAATCTAATGTAAATGTAATGCAATCAAGTAGGTATGTTTATATTTAGAAAAGTTTTGAGAGCAGAAGTGATCAAGAGGGAATTTCCATCGAGAAAAAAATCCTTCAAGGTTGTTCTATCCAGGCTTGAAAAAACGTTTGCGTTTTAATAAATAGTGTTAACTTAAAAACAGTAAAAAAAAACATATAGCATATTTTTTTCTTTTGCTAAAAAATGAGTCTTTTGAGTGTTTTAGTTTTATGTAAGTTGAAAAGTCTTATATAATTCGTTGCATGCTCACACTCTGAGAAAATTGGGTTCAATGTTGAAACATAACATCGGTTTCTTGAATCATGATACGATACCACTTTTCTGCAATGTTAATAAAGTGTTAAATTAAATTATTTCGTACAGGTTGAACCAGAGCTTCATGCTATCAAACTTAATAAATTACGGTTGATTACTAAAACTGAAAAAAATATTAATTTTACCGCAAGTTAGAGCTGCATTTTGATTCAGCCTGTTTTAAAATTTCTTACATAATTGAGTTTTTCCCCTGAAATCTACTCAATGAAAAGTAAAGTTCAATGCAAAAATACGTTAATGAGCACTATTTTTTCAACTGATTATTTAAAATAAATAAGCAATATTCGGTATTTTAAAAACTATATTTATGTTTTTCGGTAATGTATTTATTTATGTCAAAAGCAATTTCTCTAAACTTAAACCAAGCAATTTATTGGTTCAAAATCAC
The DNA here is from genome assembly GCF_043381705.1 of Parasteatoda tepidariorum. NCBI lineage: Eukaryota > Metazoa > Arthropoda > Arachnida > Araneae > Theridiidae > Parasteatoda > Parasteatoda tepidariorum. The sequence continues at coordinate 85,329,742 of NC_092210.1, read as the reverse complement.
GATTTACGTCGCCTT
>NC_092210.1:85294264-85329227 GCF_043381705.1 Parasteatoda tepidariorum | reverse complement strand
GTTTCTCTATCGTTCCAAGGCTACGGAAAGGTCTGTTTCGCTTCAGACTGAGGTTCAGAATGAAATATGTATGTGAATATGTAGTTAGAGATAGATATAATTGAGCACCACTAAAGACTAGAATTGTTGACATTGAATGTGTCGTAGATACAAAAAGGAATCTTAACAATACAGTCAGTCAAAGAATCCTACTAATTTGAAAATCTTTATAAATATCTATAATAAAAATAAATCCAAAAATTCGATAAATTAAGGTTGCTTGGGTAGGGTTCAGACAAGCAAACATCTTCACAGGATGAGGAGTTCTGGGTCAATCTGATCTTTACATAATGAAGGAAGAGAAATGGATTCTACAGTGAAAATTACAAAATTTTGGTTAACTTCTATTTTTTTTTCTAAAACAGTCATACACGGTCAAAAATAGCACGATAACGAAAAAAAAATTTAAGTACAAAGTCAAAGACTTAAACCCATATACAAAGCAAAGCGAAATTCTATCCTGGTTCAAGTACACAGATATAACAACATCAACATCCATCCTTCCAAATTGATGAATTGAAGATGGTGCTTCATAAATTAATGTAAGTACCGGTTGCATTTTGGGGATTGTGGGCAGTGCAAATCTTTAAAAGTAATAAAATTAGGCCAAAAAGGATTGATGAAATTATTTGGAACATATTTGGAAAATTAGCTTTAAAATTATTTTTGGAAAATCAGCTTTTAAATTAGCTTTAATACATTATTTAGAAAATCAGCTTTAAAATTTTCAACTTCCAGCTTAAAGTTTGTTTTGTTGTTGCACATTCTTTTGAGTCAGATAATTTGAGAAATAATAAAACCTCTTAGCACCTTAGCATTGATGTAACAGAAATAGTTCTGTAGATGAGTACAAAGGACTTCAAATTTTAGGTACTCAGTCTGCAAGATTGCTTCAGCTCTCAGGGCACTTAGAGGTATCATTATTCAAAAGAATTTGCGACTACAAGGCCAACTTTACATTGGAAGTTGAAAATTTTAAAGCTAAACTTATTTACAATAATTTTCCATTTAATTTTAGCAATCACCTTTTGGTCAAATTTAAATTTACTTTTTGAGAATTATACTGTCCACAAATGCCTAATCCGACGCGGAACACTTATATTCACTTATGACGCACCATCTTCAATCGAATAATTTATAAGGAATGGCTGTTGATGTTGTGATAACCGTGTGCCTGAACCTGGCTAGAATTTGGTCTTGCTTCGACTGGGGATTTAGTTTTTTGGTTTTATATTTAAAATTGTTCCGTTCTCATGTCATTATTGAAAGTGCAGGGTCCAGCCAAACGCAACATAGCTCACAACTTTTGATGTGCACCACGTTGCTTTAACGATACCCAATAATTTTTCGTTCAAAGGTATGTGGTGCTGTTGAATGCTGATGAGTTACAAGAATTTTATTATTTATATCCTTTTGTGCTGTAGGATATTTTCTATCATGTATCTGCTCTAATTTTCGTCAACTGCTTCTGCACATGTTTATTAGATTGCAATGGCTTGCTTTTTATAAAATCTGAAAGATTTTTAAATATTTCCTAATGTGCTAAAATTGTGCTAGATAAATCAATTCAAATTTCGCGCTTGATGGATAAGCTTGGTGCTAGTAGTGCTTCTGTAAACATGCAAATCAAGGTTGCTTTAAATACGTACTCTACAGTTCGTAAGCGTTATTTTTCGCTAAATTTTGACATAGAGAATTGCTGTTAGCCAAGAGTGCTTTTAAGAAGACGGAGAAGCCATTATCTACGGCTCACTGACTTTGACCGTGGTTATGTAATGAGGCTGCGAAAAGGTGAATTTTCCATCCGTGATATTGCAGAAAGATTGGGGATAAATGTATCTACAGCGCATGATTTCATAACCTTCGTTGAACAGCCGACCCTATTTTGAGTTTACGACTATTTATGTCCAACTCCGTAGCTTAGTAATTTTGAACCCAATCCGGAACATAAGGGAACTTCTTGATCAAGTATTGGTAGAAATTTGCTTTCGTGGAGGCTTTTTTTTTTTTGATGGAGATAACCCACGGTTATCTCTATCAACCAAAACATTGGGTCAGCTGTCCAACCACGTCTGTAAAATAATACTTGTAAAATACTACTATGAAACGGAGTATCATGAAAACTAATTTTAATTCATGAATACATATATAATATATATCTATATTATATATATATATATCTATATTATATATATTATATATATATATTTGAANCTTCTGAATCAATTTAGTTGTTCTCCCTCTTTCAGTGGTTTTTAGAACTTGTGATTTTTAACTCACAGCTTTTACTTGAACTTTGTTCCTTGACATTCGTAGTTTGGCTTTAATTATACAGATTTCTATGCGTATATATATATATATGTATGTACATATATATATGTATTCATGAATTAAAATTAGTTTACATGATACTCCGTTTCATAATAGTATTTTATTATTTTATAGATATCGTTGGACAGCTGACCCAATTTTTTTGGTTTTTGACTTGTAACGTTGAACGTCGCAGCCTTGTAATTTTGAACCCAATCCGAGAGCAAGGGAACTCCTGGATCAAGTACTGGGGGAAATTTGCCTTCATATCGGACTTTTAAATGGAACTAACCTTCATTTGCGTTACATGGAGAGAGAAACCACGAAAGCCTCCCATGGTTAGCCCAACGGCAAGGGGATTCTTACCCATGATCGGTTTGCAACTGAGGATATTTTAAGTCAGCATTGTGGTCAATGAGAGCCGGTTGTGGAAATCGTATCGACCAGAAATCACTGTGATTAGAACTCGGTTCACCTCATTGGAAAGTGAACGCTCCATTCCCTGAGCCATTTTTCTTCTATACCCTTCGTTGAACAATTGACAGAAACTGGGGTTTACGGTTGCTAATGTTCAACACTGTAGCCTTGTAATTTTGAACAGAAACCTAAAGTCAAGGGAACTCCTGGATCAAGTATTGGGTGAAATTTGTCTTCGTGGGAGAGTTTTTGATGGAACTAACCCGCATTCAAGTTACATATGGAGGAAAACCACGAAAATCGTTGAACTTGACGATAAGAAGACTCTAACCAATGATTCGTCTACCACTGAGGATATTTTATGTCAGTACTTTGGATGGTGTCTGCTGGGTGTGGAATTCGAATTAACCAGCTATCGTTAGGATCGAACCTGGGTCACCTCATTGGAAGGCGAGTGCTCTATCTCCTGACCCACCACAGCTCTGTATTTTATTATTGTTGCAGTAACAGTAAAAAAAACAATTTTATACGCAGAATTCAAGAACACAATTTTTATTTTATTCGTCTTGTAAAAAATCCCGCCTTCCAAATAAAATATTTACATTAATTGCACAAAATTTTAAAAGCAGTTTTCCTCCGGCAATTTATAAATGCTGAATTACATTAACGTAACAAATTGTAAACCTAATAAGCAATTACTTAATACAATATAAAAAGGAAAATTATTTATTCTGAGGGGTATTTCTTGATAAATCGATTTGAAACTTACTTATGGTTTAAATGGAAAAGCTTAAATAATGATTTTATTATAATTTTTTTCTATTCAAAATCATTGAACTTACATCGCATTTAAAACAAAATTAATGACTCCATTCAGCGATTCTTCAAATTTCAGCGTATGCTGAAAATTTAAACCCGAATAACTTGATTTAAATAGATAAAAAATGTTCAAATTTTACTTTAAAATATAAATATTTATTCCCTTAGACCAACTCTTTTTCTTCATTTTTTTCTAAATAGTTTGGAAAATAAGACTTGATTTCGCAAACATGATATTAACTTCAAAAAATAAGAGCAAAATTGCAAAAACATCAATTGCAATTAGTCAATATCCTCTTTTTAAACTTAGTTTCAATGCATTTAGTTTCTATGCATTTTAGTTTCGATCCTGCAGTTTTATGACACACAATATCGATAGTTTTCTTGGTCTTTACTTGCGCTTTTTTTAATAAATGTCAAGAAAATAAAAAGAAACGTCGGATAATGTTCGGATAGGACATTATTTATGTAAATATAAAGGTTAAGGACACATATGCCTTCAAATGTTTGCATTCAAATGTTTGCATTTACTATTAAATAATACTAAAAGGTAGGAATACGATGTATTAGTCTCAAATATAATACGTTGATGCCGAAAATTTAAATTAATTTTTTTCAATGGTTATTTTTTTTTCTTAACTCCAATATAATCGCTTCCATAATACAAGAAAAATCCTGGATGAAGCATTGTTATTGTGTCCGATAATGATACTAATTTTAACGCTAGAAAGACCGACATTTTTATTTACCTAGAAGGACCGCTGCGGTCATTTTGAGTTCAATAAGAAAATGAGCATAAATATTTTATTTTTAATTCAAATATCCTTATAAAAAGTTCGAAAGGATTATTTTTAATAATTTTAACATTATTCAGTATATTTAAAGGTATTAGTGTTAATATAATGAGTCGCTCAGAAGCCAATGCGGTTAAGTCCAAAATACAACAATTGAGAAAATGAATGTTTTTTGATACATTAGTTTTTAAAATTCCTGGTTTATTAGTTTAATTAGAAAAGTATATAAACTCTTTTTTCGAGGTGTAAACTCTGCAAAAAAACAAGATATGTACAGGATGTGTAAATAAAAACGTAAGTATTTATTGAAATAATGACAGCATCTTAAAAATTTTAGGACTTATACCTTTTGGCAGTTGAAAAAGATAGGAAATTTATGTCTTCTAGCAAAAACGAACTTCGATTTTTCTCAATCATCACTAGATACAGTGACTAATAGAAAATAAACTGTTGGATTATTTCAAAAATTGTTTTTTACTTCAAAACTAAAGTGGCACTTTTCTTTGTTTTAGGAAGTGAAAAAATTTTTTAAAAAAAAAATAAAAAACACCACATTTTAAAAAAATACTACGAAAAATACCATACCCCTTTTTTTGGTGAAAAAATACTACCGTAGTATTAAAAATACTACGTCTGGCAACCCTGGTTACTATGAATTTCTTGTTTTTCAGTGTTACCAACAAATATCGAAAGAAGAAGAAGAATTTAATTTTTATTTCAAAGTTTATGTAAAAAAATATTGATAAAAGGTGGACTTATTCACAATGGCTTCTGAAATTATTATATAATATATTCAGAAGCTATTAAAAAAATTGCTGTCTAACCTAGAAAAAAGTAAGCAACGAGTAAATCCTTTAATAGCTAAGAAGATTATTATTTATTACATCAAAATTTCCAAAAATCAGAAAATATCAAAAAATGGACTTAACCGCATTGGCTCACATATAGAAAAGCGGCTGCGCGGCTCACATATAGAAAAATTACCCTTTTTTTAAAGGAAAATGATAACATCATAAAACAGTTTCATATCATAGATATCTACACATGTTTTGAAAAAATAGTTACCGACGAAAGTGTCTTAGCATTTTACACAAATAAGCTTTAAGCATGACGATCATTTTCGATTTTTGTAGGTAAAAATGACATTGACAGCGTTTATTACTTGTAGTTTCAAAAAAGTCAGGGATGGGGAGAGCGGGCAATTTCTTTGTAGCAATATCACTTCGTAGACCAAGTTTCAAAATAAAGGACTTTCGTGAGGCTTGTGAAGAGTTACACGCTTTAAAGATTTGAATAAGCATTGAATAAATTTCCTTTTTTCAAAGAGATTTTTAGGATTTTTAGGACTTTATTGAAACTTCCATGGTGACACATAGTACTTAAGACGCATAAATTTTTTTTCAGTTCCTAGTTTAATAGGTTTTTTAAACATGCACTAAAATTTTTTTGAAAAAAATGAAAGCTATTTGAAGGTTGGTGGGTTTCTTTATAACTCAGCGGTGTTGTAGCAACTATTATAATTCCCTTTGCCCATAAACAGTAAGCAAGTTTTGAAAACGTGATAAAAATTTATGCTTACTAAGATACTGTTGCCTTTTCCTAGATATGTCAAACTTGAAAAATATTTCGCTTAAAATTCTCAGCCCTCCAAATATTTAATTCCAATTTATCAGTCTTTCTTTTCCCAAGTACTGAATAAATTTCTACCTTGCGTACTTTTTAATGTTAATCAATGACTGTGTATTGAATTTTATTAGTTTTCCTTTATGTCGAAATGCAAATGAAAATGTTGCAGATAAAAATAACCCCTAACTCAAATGATTGGGAAAGTTAGTCATTTCTAAGAAGTTTGCGAACTCATATCTCAAGGCAATCTAATGTAAATATAATGCAATCAATTATGTATGTATTTAGAAAAGTTTTGAGAGCAAAAGTGAACAAGAGGGAATTTCCTTTCAGAAAAAAAAATCCTTCAGAGTTGATCTATTCATGCTCGATAACAATAAAGATAAATAATGGAGAAACATTGTACGAAATGTAAGTAATACGCTCAAATATCTATTGCGGATGTACACATAAAGCTGAAGCATCCTAATTTTCTCTTGCCTCTTACGAGATCCGCCTACGATGCTGCTGATTTGGCAAAAATTTTAACGTAGTTTCTAATAAAAAAACCGTCAAAGGCAAGATTGATTGCATTTTTTGCTTCGTTTCTGGTACTTTTAATTGCTTGCTTGGCAATAATTTATCGCCATCAAGCCCATGCTTAGCATTTCCAATTTCATACCCCAGAAATTTAATTTTTTTTTAAGAAAAGGTACACTTTTCAAATTTTACAAAAAAAACTCATCCCTTTCCAATTCTTTAATTAGTTGCCGTAGGTGTCCCACATGCTCTTCACGTTTCCGAAAAACATTACTATATCATCTATGTAGGCCCATGTATAACTGAAATGCCTCCGCAAAACTCAATTCAACGTTCTCTGGTGGGTTCTTGATGCTCTAGATCAGCGGTGCGCAAACTTTTTTCGACTGCGACCCCTTTTATAGAGAGAAAATTTTTGGCGACCCCTAGAGATAAATGTTCACAAATACGATGTATATTTCGAGCATTTCTTTCGTTTCATCGAATAAAAACATCATCATATTTGACTCATATTAATTTTATTTATAATTTTAAGAAAATACTTTTTGTATAACACAAAAATCAGTAAATTGCCCTTTAATGAGATGTATGTGGCTGCAAGTTTCTAATTATCTCATCGATGTTTGGATGTATGTTGCTAATTGCAATTCGCATATCATCTTCAGGGTTTAAACGCGAGCGGTATTTAGTTTTTATTGAAACTAGTTTGCTAAATCCAGTTTCACATAAATGCGTTGATGCAAATTGTATTAACATTCTGATGACATTCTTGCATAAAACGGGATATTGTTTTTCCACGAATAGCCAAAATTTCTGGCAAGGCTGAGTCTTCGGTAGTCTCGTCCAGTTGTAAATCAAATAGAGATGAATTTTGTATGCGTTTTATGACTTCTGACTCGATATTTCGTGACATTTCGGAAATCCAATTGCAATTAAACAGTGAGTGACGGCGCTTCACTCTTTATATGTACACTGTATGGTATGCAGCATGCAGGGATAATGCATTTCATAAAAATTTGGCGACCCCCAAAAAACTTCTGGCGACCCCCACAGGGGTCGCGACCCCTAGTTTGCGCACCACTGCTCTAGATAGTCCGAATGGAATCACCATTATTTGCGTAATCCATTAGAGGTAGTGAATGCTGTTAAATACTCGCTACCTTCCTTCATTTTTATTTGATGAAACCTTTTTTGGAAATGGAGACAAGTTAGTCATTTCGCATTTCCATCAGTCAAAATCATTTTTTGTAAGCCTTGCATGAAAAAGCAATGTACCTTTGTAACCAGATTTAAACTTCGATTGTCTATGCATAGTCGAATCGTAGTTTTCTTTTTAGCCACACGCATAATGGTATAGATTATTTCCACCTCCGACACTTTCATCAGTTTTAGCTCCAACAAAAAAATACTGAATAAGGCGATTAACTTCTGGTTTCCTAAACATTTGCATTTTATAAATATGGAATCTTGGTCTATTCGGCGAAATAAGTTCTACTTCCATTAACGCAGGTAACACCGGTTTCGTGAATACACAGATTTGAATCCAAGTAAAATCGTTATCAATTCGTGAGTCTGAGTGTTACATCTTTCAGACACAACGCTGGAACAACTAGGGTAAAGTTACCCTCTTCTAATTTGCACAAAATTGCTTCTATCACACCAAACTCTCCGTTACCCTTGAATTGACAGTGCTAATATGTTATAAGAATCTTATAATTTTGCTTTAATTGATACTTTTGATAGATCGATCCATCTTTTTTATCACGCATGAATGCTCATTTTTCTTTGTTGTAATAGTACTAAGACTTCGTCATTTTCCCAGTATTTCATTTGTTGAATCTAGTATCAGCACGATTAGTTTATCATCGACTTAAAACATTTTGAGCATTTGAGTTATTAAATGAATCATTTTGTCTTTCTGTACTTCTTCGGTGAGTTTGGTTTGGTCTGCCACAAATTTCACATTATTCTTTGTTTACTGCAGTACTTACCTCAAATCAGTTTGAGAGGCCACAACGGTGGTACTATCGGATACCTCCCCATGTACCCATAGAATGACTGAGAATTTTAAATGCCAATTCCGTGGCTCTTTAATTATCATATGCTCTATTAGCTTAAAGCTTTGAGGAAATCTTTTTACCTATTCATTTGATTATGTGCATGACAGTGCAGAACACAGAGGATTAACTCCTACATTAAAAATTCTCTTGTTAGCTATGTATTAGCGTTAGCGGGCCTGAAAATTTAGTTTTGACCGCAAATCAATTTTTAGAGGCCTAAAGTAATTATATCAACTTACTTGATTTTCGGGATTTTTCCTAACTTTTTGAGGACTGTAAAAGTATTAAAATAAAATTTTATTACAATATACAACGAGAGTCTAAAATTTTATTAATTAAATAAAATTAAAAAAATAATAATTTGAGCTCATCTTCGTGAGAACGGGAGTCCAAATCCAGCCGACTGAAGACTTCCCGAGTAGTAAATGGCGACTAATGCACGTTAAGTCTATCGGGTCACAAAGTATCCATATTCCCATAACTTATATTTCTGTGGGTACAGAACTGGAGATTGATCGTTCTCTGGTTCAGGTGAAAATTACGATCTGTGGATAAACGAATGGGTTGGCCTTGAAAACAGATGTGACGTATGGGTGTTGCGAAAGTTAAATTGTCGGCTATAGGTGGCGCCACTGAAAAACAAAAACAATCGCACCCCTTCCACCTTCTGACGACTACATAAAATTTCATTTCACTAATTTCAGGTTCTTATTGATAATTCAGATTCCGCAGTAAGCTTCTGTTTTATCTGCAAGGACTCATTTGATAACTATAAGCCAAGCGCTTTCGCCAGCTAAGCTTTCAAAAAGATGAAAAGTAGTAGTGCACCGATTGAAAAGGAAGCATTTGTAGTGTTTTTCGTACTAAAATTTTAATAATTGGTTACGTGAGTCATCTGTGGAAGCTCTGGCGGATCATATTTTTTTTGAAAGATCTGACAGATTAGACTCCAAAGAGCACGAAACCTACTTGATGGGGACTGGCATTACAGCGTAGGAATGATACTATTACGTATTGCTCTGTCGAGTTGCATAAAGGAGCAGATACATTATTATTATTACTGATGTAATTTTGAGTAAATTTTTAGTTTCACGGATAAATTTTAGGATTACTTTATAGTCAATAGTTTATTTGCAAGTTCAGCCTGCTTCATATTCTTAAAGAAGAAAATTTTGCGTAGAAATAAAGCAAATTTTCCCTTCAAAGCGGCATGTCAGGACTTTAAAGAATACTACTTGGCGAGGCTGGAAAAAGCATGATAAATAATGAAGAAAATAATATCACCTGCATCATTATTGGTAAAAAAAAGATTTATGCAAATTTTGTATTATTTTTTTAGGACATAATGGGTTTCATTTTTATCTTGAAAGATAAAATTTGTTTTCAATGCACATAAAGTTGCTGCTTACTGAATAGGATTTTTAAATTGTCTTTTCTGCCTTCTAATTACACTAAATCACATTTGTAATTATATCAAAAGTGATTCCACTAGTTTAGAATGACCTCTTGACCAATGGTCTAAATGGAGTTGCTTTTATTCATACATTTAAAGTTTTGATATTAAAATTTAAAAAAAAAATTAAAACGTTACATTTATTTCTGTTTATCTCTTAAGCCTGACAAATTTTGAAACTAATAGAATAATAATTGTGAAAAAGTGAATAATAAATTTAAATTCTTATGAACTTATTTGTATTCAGAAAAATTAAAAATCCCCGTTCAATGTTTTCAGTAAAACATAAATTTGGAAACATCAGTCTTGTATTTTTTTTTCCATTTTCAAAATTTTATTGAAACATGAATTTGGGCTTACTCCAAGTAGGCGAGTTAAATGGTGAAGCAGTTTTAAAAATATTTAATTTGTTCTATGCAAATACTTGTTTCTTTATAAAGCAGAAAATTTCAATGAGGTATTATTAATCGAAATTTCTTGACTTGATTGACATGAATTGAAATAAATGATTAAAGTCACGCTTAAAAAAAATTGAATTTTTAAAGCATGAAGAGTTTCAAAACATTATTTTTAAAATTATGATCTTAATAATCTGTTGTGTTTTCATGGAAGCTTTAAATAATGGAAACTGAATTTTAAAAACTTCTTAAAATGCTATAAAATAGTGAAAAACTCCTTCAGGTATGCTTAACATATTTGAGTCTACTAACTACCAACAATTGAAGAATAAAGCCAATTTATTTTCAACAAATTTATGGGTAAACTGTTGAAATATACAAATGGCGTATATAAGTTAGTATTAGCAGTTATACAATCTTACACTGAGAAATAAATTATGGTCGAAACCACCAGATTACAGTAAAATTTACCGTGTTCATGGCCCTATAGGAGCATCAAAAAACGGTAGTTTTTACTGTAGCCCTATCGTAATGAATTCAGTAAAATGAAGAAAAAAAACATAGTTTTATAATATGTTTTAAAATTTTATAAATGTGAGAAAATTTAGTAACTTTCCCCAGATACCTTCACGCACAACATAAAAATTATTAATTCAGTTAAATTTATTTTTTATTTTTGAATTTTGTACTAAATGTGTGGTAATAAGAACTATAAGTTTGAAAACATAGAAAATCCTAACCCCCGAGCCATTACTGAATTAATGGCTTAAATCCTTTTTTTTTCTTTAAATAGAAATGTCACTATTATGTGTACTGGAATTTCATCGGAATTTCTTCTCTGTGTTATATGTGTAAAATATGTGTTTCAATATAAATTTGGTATTTAAACGTGACGACGGTATTTAAACGTTTGGTATTTAACAGTGGTATTTAAACGTGACTAAAATTTAAAAATATTTTGCAATTATCAATAATTATTTTCCGTATTATATTGTAAATTAACATGTTGAAGATTTATGTAAAATTTAAAACATCTTGAAAAGATCATAACAGTGAATCAAATTTGATTTTGACAAGATTTGAGTCTATTTTTGATACATAGTTGTATGAATATGTACTACATCATAAAATATCATACATAAACATGTTTTATATATAATATCGTAAATATATAAAAAAAATGGTCTAATTACTTAACAAACATCTTTTGCTATAATTTAGACACCTAACCAATGCAGGAGTTTGAAAATATATAAATAATAGCTTAATAACTTTTAAAACATCCTATGCAATTTTTTTAGATAATTTTCAGGTCATCCAATTCAAAAAACAATTCAAATTTTGAAAAATAGGAGAATATTTGATTTTAGTTCTTTAATGAAAAAAGAGAATTGTATAAAAACATAAAGAGTAAAAGAATTAGAGGTATTTACATTTATTTCCTAATTTTTAAAAAAAGTATATAACTACTTTCTTTATGTTATGGTAACAATTATTGTTTTACGTAAACTTAAAAACAGTAAAAAAAAACGTATAGCATATTTTTTTTGCTGAAAGATTAGAGTTTTGAGTGTTTTAGTTTCATATAAGTCGAAACGTTTTATGTAAGTCGTTGCATGCTCACACTCTTAGAAAATTGAGTTCAATGTTGAAAAATAATATGAGTTTCTTGAATCATGATACGATACCACTTTCCTGCAATATTAATAAAGTGTTAAATTAAATAATTTTGTACAAGTTGAACCAGAGCATCATGCTATCAAACTTAATAAATTACGGCTGAATACTAAAACTGAAAAAAATATTAATTTTACTGCAAATTTGAGCTGCATTTTGATTCAGATTGTTTCAAAATTTCTTACTGTGAGATGTAACGAAATTAAACATATTAGGTCATTTTTCATTGAAATCTACTCACTGAAAAGTAAAGTTTAATGCAAAAATACGATAATGAGCACTATTTTTTTCAATTTATTATTTAAAATAAATAAGAAATATTCGGTATTTTAAAAACTATATTTATATTTTTCGGTAATGTATTTATTTATGTCAAAAGCAGCAATTTCTCTAAACTTAAACCAAGCAATTTATGGTTCAAAATCACGATTTACGTCGCCTTATCGATCAACGAATTCTTAACATGTAAACACAAATTCTTCGCCAACAATGATAATGCTCTCTCGTTACACAGATAGCTGACATTGTCATCTTAAAGTTTTTTTTTCTCATATATTTCCAAAACCTTTCAGAAAATGTCTTTACTCACCATTTCTAAAACTTTCTTTCGTGATTGAATGAGAAACTGGTTGTATTAGGTGTTAGATTTTCCTTTTTAGTATAGAGTATTAAAGAAAATGACATTGGGAAATTTTATTCCTTTTCTCGTACAGATAGAAAATATATCACAGAGATAATAATTTTTTTTGAAAATTCTTTTCTTATCTCCGCAATTTAATATTGAGCTTTTACTTTAGTGAAATATTTAATAATGCAAATGAATATGGAAATGTGATATTATTTTATATTTCAAAAATATATATAATAGATGTACGTAAATAAAGCTATTTGCAGTTTTTTTGGAAGAATTTTTCTAACAAAAGTTTGTGCATATTACGTTGAGTTAAATTTGTTATTCTTTTTTTTTCTGCATAAAGAGTAGAGGGTTTACTTTTGAACATGTTTTTTTAAAAATAAACCGTATTGTTAACATTTAATATTTATTTAGTGTAAATTATACATTTCTTTAACTCATAAATCGAGAAATTGAATAGCAACTTAATAAATTTAAAAATAAGCTCATTTGTAAAAGTGAACCAGTGATTCGAAGATAGTCAAAATCATCGTTTTCCAAATGAATAATTGTCTACTTTTGGAATTTTATTGTGACTAGCTATGCTGGTATATTGCACCAAATTTTATTAAAATCGAAAATGAGTCGATCCAAAATTGATTAATCTGACGTGGAATGACTCAATAACGAATCGCTATGACTCCTGAGAATCAATATGAAATTTAGTGTTTGTTTTTTTTACACATTCTGTTTTGAGAAAATTCTGTATTCTCATTCTTTTCTGTATTTTCATTCCTTTGTAGAAATCGAAGAATAATTAAATTTTCCATCGGCTATTTCGAGTTTTCCTTATTGAGATAAAAAAGGGATGTAAATTTAACTACGTATGCATACATTTTCTTCTTCTTATTGTTTCATGTGTTAATGTTTTGTGCCCTTCAGCGAAGTCGGTATGCCATTGAACAGCAATGTTAAAAAGGCAAACTTTATGTACCTTTTTCTTATAAAGTATTCATCATAAGGACTTATAATTTTTCATGGAGCTTCATTATACACTCATACATATACTAAAGTGATAATTATACAAATAAATATTTTATCTAGGAAAAAATAAAGGGTACCGCTGTAAAATGCCGTTTTTCGACACGTTATTGATAGTTAAAAAGAAGTTACATGAATTATATCGAATTGTTCACCTAATAACACGTACTCATGCACAAAAATATATTGTTAAAATTTCAAAGCAGTGCCTTTTACAATTTTTAAGAAAAATGTACACGGAAATTGAAAAATAACATCTTGAGAAAACGCCAGTTTAATATAAAAATCACACGTTTCTAAAATATTCTGGCAATAATTCTATTTTTTTAGTTCTTACTTATACCCTACTTATTTTTTTAAACTTTTTTCTTGTTAGTTTTGTTCACCAAAAGCACATTTTTGAATGCACGGAGTATATTATACATTACAATGTCAATGTTAAAATCATAAATATACTCAACTTTAGAAAAAATGCTGGCTTATGACCTGGAAAACTTATGAAAACTTATGACCTGGACAAAATAATGACATTATGCAATCATATTTAAATCCACCAATTCATTTATTATTTCATTGATTTCGTCAAATTGGATAAAAGAATTATTCAAATTGGGTATTTTTCTTTTTTTTTATCAGAAATATTATGCATCATCAACACTTATTTATCTGATACCAAAATTCTTTCGTAATATCTTTACTTTTTTAAAAAGGTTTATTTGATCTGGGCATATTTAAGCGTGAAAATAAAAGGAACAAATTAATAAAAGAAACAATAATTCCAGAATTAAGAACTCAAATGTTGTTTTAAATATTCGCAAATGCCATCGTCCAACGTGTTCGATAATCAGATAAAATATGAAATTAAAAACCTGTGTTATTGCTATATTGATTGTTAATTTTCAAATACATGTTTTTAACTTATAAATTTCATATTAGAAATAAAGGTTTATCTTACATCTTGCAAAAACTATTAAATAATACAAGAATTTGCGATGATGTCAAAGAATTGAATCTTGTGTTTATATTTTGAGCTTTTATATGTGGGCGTGGCACAGCCAGTGGATCGTTTGTTTGCTTTTTGAAATTTGCATTTAACTAGCTTCTAATTTGAGCAAATACAAATATTATATATCAATGGAAAAGTATATAATTGAATATTAAAAAAATAAAATAAATCTTAAAATCAATTTTTTTTTAAGTTTAGGGGATGCTGACTTTCACTGTAAGAATTTCGAGATCAAATTACAGTGAAAAAGTACCAGCACTCAGGGTATAGGTCACCCCCCCCCACACACACCTATTCATATTTAATGGATTACAAGGAAGAAAAAAAAACATTTTTGCCAGAACATGTTACGGAACAAAAAAAAAGTCTGATAGATCTTAATTTTTGTAATAATAAATTACCGTAAAATCACTCTAATTAAATAATCATTAATGTAAAAATTAAAAATGGATTTTATGAATAATGCACTAATTACTTCGTAATTCTATCTGGAATACAATGTTTATGCTGTTCTTCTCACATCTTCTTAAATTACTTGAGGGGGCTTCTGTTTTGAAACTAGTGTGCCCTTGCTTTACTTGTAATAAAAAATGAAATAAATTTTCGTGAAGATGGCTGCAAAAATATGTTTAAAATTAAGTTAATGCTAACTTATATGAAGAACATGCGGAAAGAAGGGTTAAGGCTGATTCTATTAAGGCTGATTCGGTGGGAAAGGAAAAAAAAAAAACAATTTTTGCGCTTAGAAAGGAAGAGTTTTTTCGTAATTCAGCCAATCTTTACTGCATAATAACTAAGATGGCGATCAAAACTTCCTTTCAGTGAAAACTACCCCCTTGGTTTTCAAATCTGTGGTTTTATTTTATCCATTTTATCTGTTCATTTTAAAGCTTACGATATAAAGCTTTAATCATCAAAACATACGCATGAATCAGTAGATTATTTAAAAAATTATTTAATTAAATTTAGATAGATTTAAAGTCTTTTATCCTGATGAATGTGTACTGATACTGATGAAATACTGTTGTTTCATACCGATGAAAATGTACTATTGTGACATCGGAAAGCGTATAGGATTTAATATAACTTTTACCACGCGTGACTTTAACTATTTGTGGTCAAGGAACTTTTTTAAAAAAAATAAAATATCTGGGACCCTATGACAAACTTCATGGAATCGGAATTGACTTTCCTCAAAGAAATCCGAAACTGGAATCAAAGAAATCGAAAACCCCAACATCATGGAATTGAATCCAAGGAATCCAGTTTCTGACAATACAATCCCGCAGTGACGTAAAACGTGACGGTGGAGTTTTAAAGCGGGTGAAGTTTGAGATTTAACCAATTATCAACGGGTTTTAGTGTGTAACGGAGAGATACCATTGGAGAATTTGATCTTGATAAATCGATTCTAATGCAAAATGCAGAAAATAAATTACGATCGATTTTGATATTTTTTCAGATGCTTTTTAAGGAAAATTTTAAAATGTCATAATGAAACGCATTTAAAAACTATTATTTGCTTCAGAAATATAATTATTTTTGACATTTGTAGTTACATAAATCTATTACAAACAATCTACTGTTATTGCCGAATTTAAATATGGAATACTTTTCGTGTCTTCTTGTTAACTAATAGAATATTTATAATACGCTAAAACGTTTACTCTTTGTTATGAGTGATGATCATTCTCAAAATATGATTGACCAAGAAAACAATGTAATTCATAAATACATTATTAATTAAAAACAATGGTACAAATTATTATTTTTTCATTCATGGAGAATCAATTTAAGTTGAATTTGATAGTGGTTTTATTTTCAATTTTATAATATGTTACAAGCACAAATCAAAAATATTTTTTTTAAACCACATATTAAACTGTAGAAGATAATTACTTTTATATAATTTCAATCTGCTCTAATGAAACTCAGGATGTATGCAATCGTAATTTGTTTAAAATTTGTTTTACAATTCTTTGAATAAAGCCGTTTGTATAACAGTAAATAAAAGCCAAAATACATCAGTAACACATCAAATATATCTGGAATTTATTGCTTAAACAAGATTAATTTTAAGGAGAAAAAACATTCGCATCTTACTAAGAAGGAAAGTGATATCATTGCACGTGTGTTCAAACAAAAATTGAAATCCCTGATGAAATTGATTACACATCACTCGGTATTTGGTGAAACACAATGTTGGCTTTATTCTGTTGAATGGCAAAAACGAGGTTTACCTCATACGCATATTTTGATTTGGTTGGTGGACAAAGTACGCCCAGAAGAAATTGACAAAATTATTTCAGCGGAAATTCCAAATCCGAATGTTGATCAAGAATTGTTTGACATTGTGACTACTAATATGATCCATGGTCCATGTGGTTCTCTCAACATGANTGTTTTACAGTGAAAAGGTCAGTACCCCCAAATGTTTTTAATATTCAATTTGTGACTTTTGCATTGATTTATAATTTTTTATTTACTCAAATTAGAAGTTAGTTAAATGCAGATTTAATAATGCAAACAAACGATCCTCTGGCTGTTCCACGCACACATATAAAAGCTCAAAATATAATCACAAGATTCAATTCTTTGACATCATCGCGAATTACGTACATCATCGTACCATATAATAGTTTTCTCAAGATGAAAGATAAAACTTTATTTCTAATATGAAATCTATTAGCTAAAAACACGTATTTGAAAATTAACAATAAATATAGTAATAACACAGTTTTTACTTTCATATTTTATCTGATTATCAAACACGTTGGACGATGTCATTTGCTAATATTTAGAACAACATTTGAGGTCTTAATTCTGGATTAATTGTTTCTTTTATTAATTTGTTCTTTTTATTTTCACACTTAAATATGCCCAGTTCAAATAAACCTTTTTAAAAAAGTAAAGGTCTTTATTAAGAAAGAATTTTGGTATCAGATAAATAAGCGTTGATGATGCAAAATATTTCTGCTAAAAAAGAAGAAAAATACCCAATTTGAATAATTCTTTTATCCAATTTGACGAAACCAATGAAGTAATAAATGAATTGGTGGATTTAAATATGATTGCATAACGTCATTATTTTTTCCAGGTTATAAGTTTTTAAGCCAGCATTTTTTCTAAAGTTGAGTATTGTAGCGTATCTACCACTACAAAATTACAATTCCAATTCACTAGTATATAAGACATGATAACTCGACTCTATGTCGGGGTACCTTTTCATAGATTAAAGTTGACATGGTCTGTAACTACTAGCCCCACATTGGTGACCCGGACATAGAGATTTCATAGATAATTCTGGTGGGGGAGTACTGTAGCGTATCTACCACTACAAAACTACAATTCACTAGTATATAAGACATGTTAACTCGACTCTATGTCCGGGTCACCAATGTGGGGCTTGTAGTTACAGACCATGTCAACTTTAATCTATGAAAAGGTACCCCGACATAGAGTCGAGTTATCATGTCTTATATACTAGTGAATTGTAGTTGTAATTTTGTAGTGGTAGATACGCTACAATACTCAACTTTAGAAAAAATGCTGGCTTAAAAACTTATAACCTGGAAAAAATAATGACGTTATGCAATCATATTTAAATCCACCAATTCATTTATTACTTCATTGGTTTCGTCAAATTGGATAAAAGAATTATTCAAATTGGGTATTTTTCTTCTTTTTTAGCAGAAATATTTTGCATCATCAACGCTTATTTATCTGATACCAAAATTCTTTCTTAATAAAGACCTTTACTTTTTTAAAAAGGTTTATTTGAACTGGGCATATTTAAGTGTGAAAATAAAAAGAACAAATTAATAAAAGAAACAATTAATCCAGAATTAAGACCTCAAATGTTGTTCTAAATATTAGCAAATGACATCGTCCAACGTGTTTGATAATCAGATAAAATATGAAAGTAAAAACTGTGTTATTACTATATTTATTGTTAATTTTCAAATACGTGTTTTTAGCTAATAGATTTCATATTAGAAATAAAGTTTTATCTTTCATCTTGAGAAAACTATTATATGGTACGATGATGTACGTAATTCGCGATGATGTCAAAGAATTGAATCTTGTGATTATATTTTGAGCTTTTATATGTGTGCGTGGAACAGCCAGAGGATCGTTTGTTTGCATTATTAAATCTGCATTTAACTAACTTCTAATTTGAGTAAATAAAAAATTATAAATCAATGCAAAAGTCACAAATTGAATATTAAAAACATTTGGGGGTACTGACCTTTTCACTGTAAAACATTCCAGATCAAATTACGGTAAAAAAGTACCAGCGCTCAGGGTACAGGTCACCCACCTATTCATATCTAACGGATTCCAAGGGGAAAAAAAAACAATTTTGCCAGAACATGTTGCGGAACTAAAAAAAATGTCTGATGCATCGTAATTTTTGCTCTAATAAATTACCGTAAAATCACTCTAATTAAATAATCATTAATGTAAAAATGACGATAAAAATGGATTTTACGAATAATGCACTAATTACTAATGATTCGTAATTCTATCCGGAATACAATGTTTATGCTGTTCTTCTCACATCTTCTTAAATTACTTGAGGGGTCGTCTGTCTTGAAACTAGTGTGCCCTTGCTTTACTTGTAGTAAAAAATGAATTAAATTTTCCTGAAGACGACTGCAAAAATATGTTTAAAATTAAGTTAATGTTAACTTATATGAAGACCGTGGGGAAAGAAGGGTTAATCTCTATTAAGGCTGATTCGGTGAGAAAGAGGGGAAAAAAACGATTTTTACGCTTAGTAAGGAAGAGTTTCTACGTAGTTCAGCCACTCTTTACTGCGTAATGACTCTCGAAGGCAAATGACTTTTCACGTTATTTTTTTTTCAGTACTTAGTAATCCTCTAAAATATAACAGATGGCTATCAAAACTTCATTTTAGTGAAAGTTATACTCTTGGTTTTAAAATCTACAGTTTTATTTTATCCATTTTATCTGCTCATTTTAAAACCTGCGATATAAAGCTTTAATCATCAAGACATACGCATGAATGAGTAGATTATTTCAAAAATTATTTAGTGAAATTTAAAATGATTAAAAGTCTTTTATCTTTTATCCTGATGAATGTGTACTGACACTGTTGAAATGCTATTGTTTTATACCGATGAAAATGTACTATTGTGACATTGGAAAGTGTATGGGATTTAATAAAACTTTTACCACGCTTGACTTTAACTATTCGAGACCAAGGAAGTTTTGTTTAAAAAAAATACCTGGGACCCTATAATGAACTTCATGGAATCGGAATTGACTTTCCTCAAAGAAACCTAAAACCCCAACATCATGGAATTGAATCCAAGGAATCCAGTTTCTGGCAATACAATCCCGCAGCGACGTAAAACGTGACGGTGGAGTTTCAAAGCGGATGAAGTTTGAGATTTAACCAATTATCAACGAGTTTTAGTGTGTAACGGAGGAATACCGTTAGAGAATTTGATCTGGATAAATCGATTCTAATGCAAAATGCAGAAAATAAATTACGATCGATTTTGATACTTTTTCAGATGCTTTTTAAGGAAAATTTTAAAGTGCCAGAATGAAACACATTTAAAAATTATTATTTGCTTCAGAAATATAATTATTTTTAACATTTGTAGTTACATAAATATATTACAAACAATCTACTGTTATTGCCGAATTTAAATATGGAATACTTTTCGTGTCTTTTTGTTAACTAATAGAATATTTATAATACGCTAAAACGTTTACTCTTTGTTATGAGTGATGATCGTTCTCAAAATATGATTGATCAAGAAAACAATGTTATCCATAAGTACATTATAAATTAAAAACAGTGCAGCAAATTATTTTTTTTCATTTATGGAGAATCGAATTAAGTTGAATTTGATAGTGGTTTTATTTTCAATTTTATAATATGTTATAAGCACAAACTTAAAATATTTTAATTTAAACCACAGATTAAGCTATAGAAGGTAATTCTTTTTATATAATTTTAATCTGCTCTATTAGAAGCTCAGGTTGCATTTAATTGTAATTTGTTTAAAATTTATTTTACCATTCTTTGAACAAAGCCGTTCGTATAACAGTAAATAAGAGTCAAAATACATCAGTAACACATCAAATATATCTGGAATTTATTATTTACACAAAACTATTTTTAAGGAGAAAAAACATGCTCCTCCTACTAAAAAGGAAAGTGATTCCAAATTCAAAAGACCAATAATGCGCCCCCTTTCCTTCAATACAAATCGGCTAATACTAAGGAATGCTTCCAAGAAGAACGTAATAGCGTTTGTGGATAAGCCACCGAAGCTCAGATAAGTCATAGAGAATAGGATGTAAAAGTAGACATTACACCGATGTTACAATAATTATACCCTTAAAATTCTTAGAAATTGGAGGAACTATCCTTCTGAAAATATGCAAACCCAATTCTTAGTTTACAGTATTTAAATACACATTTTTTCCATTCTCAATTTTTTTTCTTTAGAAATGTTTGAGCTGAGCATTTCTTTTTCAACACAACCAATTCTTACTCTGTATATCACAGCTATTTCTTAGAAAATAGTTCCAATACTATTAGAATAATCTGACGCTCCATGGCTTTTACAAATTGTCATTGAGCATTCAAAAGAGCCACCCCCTTCCCAATGTACGCAAATTAAAGTCCTTAAATCTGCTGCAATTCTTAAAGAATATTAATGAATTAAATTTATAAATTTAAAAAATGATGATAATTTTTAAAAGTGTGATTACTTTTTTTTTTGGTGAAAACTTTTAAAAAATTTCAAAAATAAGTAACCATTTCTTCCTACATTTTCATTACAAATGGTTGAAGTTTTTCCAAAGTAAAATAACGAAAAAGTAAATAACAGTATTAAGTTTTAAGAGTAATGAAGCACAAGTAAATGTACGTATACTTTTATTTTCGTTACTAGTAATCAAAGTTAAAGTATGTGCACCTCCTCCATTGGTAGAAAAATAATTCTTAACAGAATTGAGTTTCCAAAAACAAACCGCGGTATTCGCGGTGCCATAAAACGAATCCTCGAGGAGTGTTTAAGCTTTTTCTAGAAGAATCTGATTCCGTGCAGGTCATAATAAGGCCCCCAAATTGTCAAAATTATTATAGTTTGTCACTAGCAGAACAATTTATTTAAATGAAATTTTACATTATTTGTTACTTTATGGTTAGTGTGGCAAACCATACTCTTTCAAGAAATTAAACGCTATTTTCAATAAATTCTGCAGCTTTTAATTAAATATTTATGAAATTATCAAAACAAAAATAAAGTAATTTTATCTGCAAGCTTACAATTATTTTCATACATGAATAGTAAAAACGGCATGTTTAATTTACTCAGAATGCAGTATTCAAGAAAATGACTGAACTGCATTTAACTTGATACTTTTGATATAAAAAAGCTAAGTAATATTATTAATTTCAGGGATTCAGAAGATGTTTAAATGTTCCCCTCTACTCAACGGAAAGAAAATATTAAAAATTTTATTGACTGAATTAAATTCAATCTTAGAAATATTAGCACAAGAGCAATAATATTACAAGAGAACCTCCTGGAGTTTATAAAATCGAACAATGTGAGAAACTATGCCTGAAATGAACAGCTTGCTTACTACATCATACCCTAAATTTTACTTGCAATTGCAAATAAATCCGCCTTGCATTATTTAATTCAATAATAAAATTCTATATTCTATTCTATTTTCGTACTGCTTTTTTCTTTTAAATTTAGAGTTCCATCTTTTATTTTATAGGTCGGGTAGTTGGACGGTCAACCCAATTTTTGGGTTTACGACTACTAATGTTCAACTACGTAACCTTGTAATTTTGAACCCAATCCAAAAGGCAAGGGAACTCCTGGATCAAGTACGAGTATTAAGAGAAATTTGCTTTCGTGGAGGACTTTTTGATGGAACTAACCAGCATTTGTAAAAAACTAAAATCAAATATATCAGTTAAATTATATATCATAGTGTGTGTAATATTATATTTTACAAAGTGCACATACAGGTTATATAT
Organism: Parasteatoda tepidariorum; assembly: GCF_043381705.1. Taxonomy (NCBI): domain Eukaryota; kingdom Metazoa; phylum Arthropoda; class Arachnida; order Araneae; family Theridiidae; genus Parasteatoda; species Parasteatoda tepidariorum. Next base: position 85,306,414 of record NC_092210.1, on the reverse strand, counting down.
ATATATATATATATATATATCCTTTGCCGCAATCATGAAAAAAAAATTATAATTCAAACTTGCTATGTTATCAAAATTTGAAGGCAATTTATCGAGCACTTCATGGTGGATTCATGATATATATATGTTACATATATTGTTATATGTTGTTGATATATATGTCACGGCGAAAGACCGAAATCGGTGGCTGTTGACTTTCACCGGTGAATGTCGTCAAACACCAAATGCGTCGGTGAAAGATCGAATACTTCATTACATTCTTGTACTTTTGGACCCTCACCGGTGTACGCCGACAATCTCAGATATGCTTTGGTGAATGTACGAAATATTTATTACATTCGATTTGATATGAATTTATTCGTGGATATAATTACATTTATTCGATATTTTAACCCTACACTGATGTTTTTTTAAGGATAGGTGCCACTGCCCGGTATACCCTACACTGATGGTTAGTGCCACTGCCCGGTATACATTTGCCCGGTATACCCTACACTGATGTTTTTTTTAAGGTAAAGTGCCATTGTCCGTTATATATTTGCCCGATACTCCAAACACTGATGTTGCGTCTAATCTATCGTCAGTAAGTTTTAAAAATATAGAATAAATATAAATATATCAAATGAATATAATAATATTAACGAATAAATTAATATCAAATCGGATATAACAAATATTCCGGACATTCTCCATAGCGATTGTCGACATTCGTCGGTGAAAGTCGACATTCTCTTGATTTCGGTCACTCATGGTAACAGATGTATAAACTTAAAATTATTAAAAAATAAATTTGGAAACTAATAAATATGCTAAGTAAATTAAAATAAAATGAACAAATAAATAATAATAATAAAAACGTGCGCGATTAAAAGATCTTTCTCCCCTCGACCGAACTCAACTGTTGAAGAGGTGGCGACGGACTGGAGAAATTCTGAATATGTTTTTAAACCATTTTGTTATATTTTCAGAAATAAATGGTGGGTATTTACTCTGTTCGGGAGTTTCTTTCGATATATTCAAAATACAAGGCCGTTACCAGTAATTCAAATTGTGATCAATTTGAACATAAAGGACTGCGGTATTTTAAATTCTCTTTAAATTTTTTTCTGATAAAGTTATGCCAATACAGTTCTGCAATCAGCAGTTCCTGAAAGGTATTTTCTTGCATTTTTGACTGTTTATAGATTTCTTATAAATACTTTTGTTTTCGTGCAATTAACGCTAAAAGAATTTTTCGAACATCATCCAAGTTGGTTTTCATCAGTATAAATATATAAACACAGACAAGCAAAATTTAAAAAATTTAACCTAAAATCCAAGATGGCGAGGGTAAATAAAAAAAGAAATGTATCGTTTCAAAGAGTGATATATTGCGGGAGAAACTTTTCATGGCAAAATTTGTTATACCTGCATAAGTTCTGTTGATGATAGAGCGTTCGTCTTCTAAGGCGGTGAACCAGGTTCGAATCCCAGCGATAGCTGATCAACACGAATTCCGCACCCATCTTGCATCGACCACAGTGCTGACGTAAAGTATCCTCAGTGGTAGACGGATCATGGGTTAGAGTCCCCTTGCCATCGGGTTTACTATGGGAGGTTTTCGTGGTTTTCCTCTCCATATAACGCAAATGCGGGTTATTTCCATCGAAAAATCAACCACATAGGCATAATTTCTCCCAATACTTATCCAGAAGTACCCTTGTTTTTTGGATTGGGTTCAAAATTGCAAGGCTACGGAGTGGAANTATATATATATAGGTTCTTGTCATAAACCCTTAGTATTTATTAATTCTGAAAATGTTTTCATTAAAACTACCATTAATCAACATTAACATTAATCAACCGGGGGAGAGACATCATCCTGCTCTTGCAAGACAACCTTAGTCATTTCTTTGTAAATTGATGAAGGAAGGAAGCATTGTATATGCATATTATGCTGAAGCGAAATAATTGCAGTATGTGTGATGCATGATGGAGTTGCATGATGGATGCTAGTCTTGTCCCCCATGTGGGTCCAGTTATTTAGATGTTGCATTGAGCAGCGGCTATCAGTCAGTATCCAAAGGTTACCGTAAGTGTTTTTTTCGGAATAGTTTCAAGACTCATATCAATTGCAAGAAGTTCACTTCTGAAAACAGAATAGAAGTCTTTGTTACGTTGACGTAGAGAATCTGTATCTTCAGGAGTATCAATGAAAATTCCCCTTCCTACCTGACTACCAATTTTGCTGCCGTCAATATATATTGTGATGTCTTGTTTGGAGATTTTATTAATTACCTACAAAGACAATTGTCTAAGATGTTCTGGCAGAAAACACGCAACGTTGAAGGTAATATGTCTCAACGTTATTAACCAGAAGATGATGAGTGTTAATTTCACTAAACGAGATATTTTCCTTAAGTCTTTTGGAGAAAGTCCAGTTATTGACGTATCTTCATTTATTGTTTTGTTGACATTTTGTTATAACATTTAACAAGGATGGCCTTGTCTTCTGATGTGGAGAGGCTGCCTCAATAAACTTCAAAAAGGGCCATTTCCGAAGAGCTGCAGTGCTTTAAACCAGTAATAATACAGCTGCATTTATTTGTATTTGTTCTATATTTTTAAGTAGGTTACAGAGACGAAACAATAAACTAGGTAGCCATATTCAAGTATAGGTCTATTTAGTGCCAGATAAGTAAATAGTCGCATCGAATAGCATTTCCTGCTTTGTGATTTCTTGATTTATCTTCATTAATGTATTTCAGTCTTCCTATTTTTTGGTAGTGGTTTAGTGCATAGTTCGTTTTATCTCTTTTAATATGGATATATGTCAACTTGATCTCTGCGTTAATTTTGCTGTTTTTATATCTTGAATTACGGTTTAGATAACCAGATTTAATAGGACATTTTCCTTTCTTTAGAAGAGGTTGTAGAATTTTATTTCTCTTAATATAATTTAGAACATATAGTTTTATATTAAATCTCGGAACTTATTCCTTAGCATTTTTAAGAAAAATATTTTTAAAATTTTGACAGTTATTATTCAGATTATTAGATAAAGGCACTGCAGCCATATCATTATTCACTGAATCTATGACCGAGATCCAATTTGCCTTATCGAAATTCCAGAAATCATCTCTAGAAAGAAATTATCTCTGCTCAGAACGATATTAAATGCCTCAGAACTGTCATAACTGAAGAAAATGTGAGTATGTGTTTCATCACTGAGAATCATTTATTATCCTCCATTTCGAATAATATCGGTTCCTCTACTATTATTCCTGGAAAATCCCCAGATGGCATGTTTAGCATTTTAATCCTCCTTGACTATAGTATTTTTGTCCATAAATTTGGAAAAACAAGCTGGTAACTTATTTTGATTAGTTAGATGATAGACATTGAAGATGCTCTTAAAGATTTTTCTCTCCACATGATTTTCAAACCTCGTATTTCAAGATCAGAAATCTGATCAACAGGAATGCTTAGATTGTGGTAGTTGATATCTTCAATAAAGAAAGTAGAGCCTTCTCCTACCCCAGTAGATCCATCATTTCTATAGATGTTGCATTGTTGTTTATGTTTAAGAATTGTGTTTGATTTTAATTTAGTTTCTTAAAGAGCTATCTCTTAGACGTGGTGTGTTTCTAACACTTTTGGCAGTTTGTCTAATTTAACTCTAATAACCAAATTGGTCAAGTCATTGACGTTACATTGCAGAATTTTCAAAGTTTTCATGATAAAAGGAGACTGTGGCAAACTTGTTGAGCGGGGCCCTTGTCCTAAACCTCGAGCGCGTCCCTGATTATTCTACACGATGCAGCCTCGAAAAATCCATTTGTAAACAGATCCAAGAGAGAGAGAGATGTACAGCTTTTGCTAGTCCTAAGACTGGAGCACCAATAAGAGAAAGACTGTCTTAGTTCTTGACCCTGAGTGACCCTAGCAGGAGAACACTTTCCCGATATATTTCATCGTTCCATCTAGTGTCACCCCCTCGCCAAGATTAGGTCACCTACAGGACTTAGAGGAAGTCTGTGTTTTGTATTAATGTATTGATAATGGTAAAAAGTGTATAAAAATTATAATTAATAATAAAATTCGATAAACTATCTATAAAATTGTATTTTCTATTGATAATGGTATTAGTCAAATACTGTATATAAGTTCAATATTAATATAATTTTCCAAATACTCGCTGAAAAACCTGATATAAAATTTTCAAAAGTTTTTAAACAATTGCATTAATTATGTAAATTTTATCATAAAATGTAAATTTTGTCATAAAATGTAATTTTGTCATAAAATGTATAATAAATAACTTTTTATTATTATTAATATCACTATTTTTTTTAATATTCAAATTAAAATAATTCATATGCAAAATGCAATTTCTGGTTCCCTTATTCTAATAACTTTTAGAAACTCAATTTATCTATTCCACAAAATGTGATACTAGTTTAGAGAAGTAAGACGTAGAAAATGAATTCTAATACCTGAATACAAATACAGACGTGTTTGAGTTAATATACATGAGTTGTTATCCCAGATGTCAGGCAATAGGAATTTTAGATAGAAAATTTCTATATAACACTTTACAATATCTTTGCTTTATTCAATATTTACTGAGAGACAGTTATTGAAATTAAGGTGGATGCAGATAAATTAGATTTTCGTATAGATTTTATTACGGAATATATAGAGTATAATGGTGACTTTTTCTGAATGTATAAGTTCTATTTGGATGCATAAACCCTCAATTTTATGGTAAACTTGCCGTAATATGTGAACCGTCGGCCCACCAATGGGTCACTGATGAAAAAGAAATAATGAATCGCAAGTAAAAGAGTTTATTAAAATAGATAAGATACTGAGATATATTATATGATAATGGAAAAACCTTTTTAAATAAGATTCCCAACAGAAATTTTGAAAATAAAACTAACAAAACTTATATTACAGAAAATTTTGTGTCGAAGCATGAAAAAAAATTAAAGGTCAACTTTACTTTTCCCAAACGCAGTTTTTCCTCTTAACATAATAATATTTAAATAACACAATAATTCAACAAACCACAAGTACGATAATTTGATGAATCACGACAAGGACGAAGAATCAGTCGAACAAAGCTAAAAAAAATCTGTAAACTACACCAACAAGTGGAAACCTCCCACTGATTCTTGTCAAACGGTATGTCAGCTGTTATCTGACATACAGTTTGAAAAATCAAATGGCGCATTTTACCCAAAAAACAATTTGAAATGAATAATTTTATTTGTTTAAACAATTCGGATAATCCCGCACATGACTTTAAGTCGTACTAACTGCACTGCAAAAAAAAGTTAGTGTGTCTCAGCGCCGAAAGTGAGGACAACTACTTAACACCGGCTTGGTGTAGGACATAATTCTTAGATATAGTATTTCATTACGTCAATGTTCTTAAATTTTTTGTAATGAAGTCCACCACCGATATTTTTGTTATTCGGTAACACTAAAAGTTACAAATTCCGTTAGTTTTGATTACGTACACATAAGAGTCAGTAAAGTTGGTCTTACGATATTATAAAAATCGTTAATCCTTAATTTTCAATGCATATGTACACTAATTCTTAAAATAAAACTAATTTTCAATTAAGACATACGCGTAGAACAAAAAGAATATTAAGACCAATTAGAACTAGGCATTACATATCAGAAGCAGATGGAAATTATACATTATGGAACAATTTAATGCAGTTATAATATAGGTTCAATAATATAAATAATAAATCTCCGCAACTAAACCTTAATACACAACTAAAATCATAGGCTGTAAAATGTTTTCGGATATCTGAACACAAAAAAGGGTGGTAAATGGGTGTAAGTAAAAGGGGTAAATGGGGTAAAAGTAAAAGGGTGCTGCACCAAAACCCAAGAATAGTTCCTGATGCCGTCCTGTTGTAGACTACTTTGTGTAAAGAAGCCGCTACCAACCCAAGGCTAAAGAGAATAGAAGGGCTAGTTCACTCCGCTCTTAGAGCTGAAGCTACGATTTCCCTCCTCATGACGTCACTGTGTCCACAGATCTCGGAGATCGCAAGGAAAGATATGAAAACTTTGCATCTTTCTCTTAGTAAAAATAAGTTATACTTTTTCTGGTTATTAGCCTTCAAACTTTACGTAATTAACACACTATTTCCGTTCAAAAACATAGTTTAAAAAAAACTTTCTTGGTTATTATATTAAAAAAAATACCATTTTAAACTTTTTAAAATAAAGTATTTATCGTGTCATTTTCACCAACTAGCAAAACATTTTTATAAGTTCAGTTTTAACTTTAACTATTAAGAAAAATGAAGGCATATATCGACACTTTTTTTATCTACATATTCTNAAAAGAGCATCATTATAGGTTTTCCCAACCTCAGAAACTATAATCGGTATTGGTGTGGCAGAACATTAAATGAAAAGCTACATATGTATAAAGTAGTTGCTCCCACTTGTTTAGAACAGGAGATGTTTAGAACACGAAAAACTATACAGTGTATATGAAAGTTCGACTGGGAGTTGTATTTGGAAAAAAGGATTCTTTCACACAACTCTTAAGGTTGTTCCACATCAAATTCTAAGAGACATTGCATCACAGTGTATTGTGTTCAGTACGCAGCATAAAAAATGAACTGCATTGAATAACTTTTCATCGAATGATTGGATCCTCACGTTCTAGGACTGATTCTTAATGATTCAAGGGGGTAACTTTAAATGTGTTAGTTAATTAGTGCAGAAGATATTTTAAGTTACGAAGTCAGGCACAAAAACGTTATTTTCTCTGAATAATCATACCTTTTTTTTTGAGGGATTCGGATTTCTGACAACCAAAATGTAGAAGGTAGCCGCAATGTGGGAACTACGGTGCCCATAATTTGGTCAGAAGAGCGGTTCAAAGTTTGTACCCCTTAATGTTAATTTTATTTTTTGCGTATTTCGTCATATCTCGAGAACTAGGCGAATGAAAACTTTTTTGTATACAACTGTAAAATTCATTTATCCGAAAATAATTCAATGAAAAATATAACTTTTAGAATATATTTATTTTTTTAATATTTTGATTAATAATGATCAAAAAAGTCTGAATTGTAAGGCACATAATTTTTTACATTATTTTAAAGGATGCATGTGGAAAAAAAGAAAATTTGAACAAAATCGGTCGAATAATTACTGAGAAATCGAATTTCATAGAAACCGTATTTTTAATGTTCGATTTCGCATTAACTATTAGACTGATTTCACTTAAATTACGAATTTTACTATGCAAAATTACATCCTTTAAAATTATAATTTTTTTTTATAATTAAAATTTTTTTTTGATTATTATCAAATTGAGCAAAAAACACTAAATATACACATGGTTATATTTATATTTTGCATGAATTATCTTTATAAACGAGTTTTATAGTAAAAAAAAATTTTAATTAAAATTTTTATTTTTTCATTTTAATTTTTTTAATTTAATTTTTTTAATGAAAAAGGTTCCCGAGATATGATATAATAATATAAATAATAAATAAGCAACAAAAAAAATTAAGACTTGGGAGTCCAAAGTTTGGACCTCTCTCCTGACAAAATTATGGATACCATATTTTCCAGATTTCGAGTACATTCTATATTTTGGGACTCCAAACCGTCGAAAAAAAGGGTATGTTTACGCAAAGAAATGACTTTTTTGTGTCTTATTTCGTAACTTGAAATACCGTCTGCACTAATTAAAAAGCATATTCCAGGTCTCCCCCTCAAACCTTTAAGATTGAGTCCCAGAACATGAAAATCCGATCATTAGATCAAACGCTATTCTCTTGGTCTGTTTTTATTTTGCACACTGTATAAACATATTTTAAAGGCGAAGTTTTGTTTCTGCTTATAAATATCAATACAGAAAACAGCATTAATTTCCCCTCAGCTTATTCCAAATGGCAAAAAAATATTTGGTGATGTTCTACTTGGTCTTTTTGTATTATTGATTTTCAAAGCAAGCCAGCATTGGTGTTTTCGAAAGAGAAAATAAAGCTGGTATGTTACGGAAGTGTGAGACTTTGGAATGAGATTTTCAGTCTTTAGAGTTTCGATTAAAATTACACCTTTAAATCGTACATGAAATCTGAATTTTGAGTTATTGATACACTCATAATCTTTTGTGTTTTTCAGTATCATGTTTGCAGAGATGCTACACTGCAGTTTTCACAGTATTCAGTAGTAGTTGTCAAGTTTTTACAAAGTCAATTTTTCAACTTCTGAAAACGGTTAAATCTCCAAATGTTATAAAGTATAAACAATTATAAAGTATTAAGTGAATCCAGTTAAAACAAGATAAAATTATTAAAATAAGCACATATTTTAAGTTTATTAGAAATTAATATGCAACGAGTTCATAACGAAATAAAGCGTGATCATTTCTTAATATTGTTAATACATTATATAAAGAATAAGTACATGTTTTAGTTTCGCTAAATTTGCACTTCACTTACCATTAAATTTAGAGTGTTTATACAACGAATCTAACACTCAAATTTCTGATCCATATTTCATTGCTTTCCCAATACATTGTGCTAAATATGTTAAATAATAAGTTTTCCAACAATGAATACCTGTCCAACGGTATGTATTTAAACTCTTTTCTTCTAATGTATTAGTGAAACTGAGAATTTCTGCAAAGGATAAAAGTTTTAGTTTGATGTTGACAACTAATACAATAAAAATTATTCTTTGTGAAAACGCAGTTCATAGAAAACTCAACTAAAGGAAACATTTAATGCCGTAATTTTGTTTATGACAAGCAATATCTTAGATTATTAATATAATGAGTTTTAGTTCAAGAAAAGTTTATATCAATCGTTTGCTGTACTTAAAACATTATTTTCTGTATGGCAAAACTATTTATTAACTAAATATAAAGTGTGCTTCCACTATAACAGGGAATAATTGTTTTTAAGAAGAATTGTTTTTTTTTTTTTTTTTTGAAATAAATCATTAANTTTTTTTTTTTTTTTTGTGAAATAAAATTCTTTTACTTCCATAAAACAAGCAGAAACTATTTGCTTCCAAAATAATTATTTTATTTTGCAAAATATTTGCATAACATTAAAAGAAATAAAATATAGTTTTTGATATTCGAATATTTAAGGTGACAAAATGAATTCAGTTAAAGCAAAAATAATGAACTCTAATTTGTTATAATTATTTTTGGTCTTCAATTTGCCCTTCCTTTTTAACGTCAGTGATTAAACAATTTCATTTATGTTAGCAAAGTTTATTCTGTATTCGAAAAACCTTATTAATTGAGATTTTTTTCCCAAATTTTGTTAATATTTAGATATCAGCAGTATAAAACTCTGGTGAAAAAAACTTATCCATTAATTATTCCTGAATAAAACTTGCTTTCCCTTTGTAGCTTTTAAAAGACATAAATAAGATGCAGGCTTTAATAACGTAAAACTAGAAGTAGCTAAAAGTATAAGAACGTTAAAGCTACATGCTATAACTCTTTCTTTCCAATATAAGAGAATGATTAAAACTACAAAAGATTTGTAACAAAAGAAGAATATTTTCCTTTAAGGTTAGTAATGCAACCGATAGAAATGAATCTTTCAGAAAACAAACTTTATAAAAGATTCCGTTAAAGAAAATCTACAATAACGTAATAAAAATTGATTTCATTTATGAACCGCAACACCTCCTTATATTACTAAACTAGTTTTAGAAATAAATAAGGAAGAAAATTTAACAGGCATCTATTCAAATTTAAGCTAGTTTGTCTTTCAAAAGAAGTAAGCAAGTTTACTTGAGGATATGATTGAATTATTTTGTTGTACACTCTTTAGATAGAAAAAGATAAGTTTTAGTTTCCCACACTAAATTAAGTTGTATTTCTTTCCAAATTTAAAAAGAATAAACGAGCAACTTTTATTTTGAAAGTAATTTGTGGTTTAGAAAAGATTGTTTGCACGGACAAATAGGTGTAATTTATAATTTAACTTAAGAAACTGGATCTATCTTTTCAAGAATACGATTTTCATTTGAACAGGAATGATATTTAAATTTTGTGTTTAGAATTTTTAATTAGAAAGTTTTGTTACAGGCTTTCTTTCTTTGAGCATAATTTTTTATTAATATTCGATTTTTTTTTTTGAAAAATTAGTCAAAGGTAAATTAAGACATAAAATCTTTATTAATATTTCTATATCTTAAAATGAGGTTCATTTCTATAGTAAAACAATAGCCGCTATCCGGGACAAAATTTCAAATATAGTTTTTCGTTAGTTTTTATACAAATTACTGAACTCACTTTTTTAATTATTCCATTTTTCTACAAATTTAGTAGGATCTATTTGGCAAGTAACTTCGGTGAGAACTATTTTTTTTTGGTTTAAAGATTGTAAACATAATGACTTTATCAAACGAATGTAAATTCAACGAAATAATCTGAAGAATGTAATTTGGCAAAAATTAAAAGCTTTCATGACACTCATATGTCCGTAAATTGTTAATTCTTTCTTTATTCCTTAAAATATTCTCAAAGTGTTCCGACTAAGATATAATCTTTGATAATATGTAATCAGTCAATATATGATCCAAAAATGCGACTCTGTAATAAGAATAAATGTAATATGCAGAAAATGCAATTTTAAAAAAAAATGAGAATATTTATTTCAGAAAGATAATTTCTTTTAAATGTATTACTCTTGTCTACAAATAACACAGGCCTGCGATGAAAAAAATACAAGAGGTCTGACAGCAGAACTTAATGTATTTTTTGGTGCTGAAATGGAAAATAATAATGAAAAATGTCCATCACGTCACATTTTTTAGAAAAATTCAATTTTACTGGAATTTTTATGAACATTTACCATAAAAAAATTTTCGTTTTTGAATTTCTTCCCTTCTTGACTGACCAGCATTCTACTTTGGTCAAATCTACAAAAGTACCCCTCTATCACTACTTCCTGTCACCGTCCCTCTCTCTGTAACAATCTCTCTCTACCAATAGCGCCGCGAGAATCCTTATCTAGGTCCGCTGACCTCTCAGAAACCCTAGCAAGCGTGATAGGGAGTCATTTTAAAGTTTGCCTTTTTCTGTGCGTTTCATGAAAGATGGCTTTGATTTCAAAAAATTTTAAAAATTTCCCAGAGGACTTTTGTTATACATGCGGCGAATATAGTGCGGTTAAAAGTCGCTTGAGGAGCATTATAGACTATGTAAGACAACTTTATCTCGCATATTTTGACATGAAACTCGGAGATCAGGACAAATCTTGGGCACCTCATAAAGTTTGTGTGCAGTGTCTCAATGATCCACTCTTATGGCATCAAGGAAAGAAGACTGCTTTACGATTTGGAATTCCTATGACGTGGAGGGAGCCACAAAACCACTTCGATGATTGTTATTTTTGTTCCTGCCATGTTCGTGGGTATAACCGGAAAAATCAAAGACTAATATCTTATCCTGATAGTATTCCATCTGCCATACTCCCCGTTCCTCATGGACCTGATGTGCCTTTGCCTCCAGCTGAATTACCAATAATCTCTCCAGAGTCTTCAGACTCGGAACATCCAGAAGTTCAAGGCTCCGATATCGAATATAAACCATCTCTAGCCGGTTTACCTCAGCCCTCCTCTCAGGTTGAGCTTAATGATCTGACTAGAGATCTTGGCCTTTCGAAAGAGACAGCTGAATTGTTAGGCTCTAGACTGAAAGAAAAAAACTTATTGGCCAAAGGAACATCATTTTATTGGTACAGGAATCGTGAAAAGGAATTTATTAAGTTATTTGATGAAGCTGAGAACTTGGTCTATTGTTCTGATGTTCCTGGATGAGCAAATTTAATGTCATCTACAATAAAGATGAGTGGAGGCTGTTTATAGATTCATCTGAAAAAAGCCACAAAGCTGTTCCTTATTATAGGAGCCAGTATGCATCAGTACCAGTTGGACACTTAGTATATTTAAAAGAATGCTACGAAAACCTGACTCTCGTCCTGAACAAAATAAAGTATATCAACCACAGTTGAACCATTTGCGGTGATTTGAAAATTATCTCCATGCTTCTTGATCAACAAGGGATGTTTATAAAGTACTCATGTTTCATTTGTGAGTGGGACAGTCGTTCGTGACAAGACTCAACATTGGGTCAAAAAAGAA
>NC_092210.1:85267585-85293764 GCF_043381705.1 Parasteatoda tepidariorum | reverse complement strand
TACTTTCGTTTTTTTGACCTATAAAAACAACAAAATGTTTACTTAATAATTACATTAAGGACAGATAATATATAACAGATCTTGAACACATAAAATTATACAATAAAAAATCGACAATACAGATACAAATAGTTCTTATGGCATCTGTAGATTACTCCAAAGAACTCAAACCAAGAATATATACATTTAAAAAAAATTTTAATACATATATTATAGGTTTGAGAATCTCGAATTTGCCTGTTGGCTTGGTGGGATGCAAAGAAACCTTCTGAATATTGGCTTTTGATTGGTGTTTTTTTTTCTTCTTTTTTTTTTAATTTGAATTCCACCATCTAGGTGAAATTTTTTTCTGATTCAGTATTTATCTCTGCTTTTTGTAAAGTATTCTCATTTTACATTTAATTATACTTTTTGCTTAAAACACATTTATCTCAAAACTTGATTTTTTTAAGTTGTGCCCCTTTAGCAGCCCATGATATGTTTTCAGCATTTATTGAAATTGGGGTGTATAGCCAACTTTAATTATTTTGCAATAGTTTTAAAATATCATCTGCACATATTACAGCCTTTGTTATCTCTCATAAAAGTTATTATTTACAATAGGTTGTCTAAAGAAAGTCATTTTGACAGCTTTTCAACTACTTTTTCATTTCCAAAAAATGTACAAATAATAATACATAAATTAATATTTTCCTTCCAAGCGAAGTAAATTTTTTATCGTTCATATTTTCCAATAACTTGTTATATAACTGTAAATAACATATAAAAAAATATTAAAAATTAATTAAGCAAATTTCTTTACACATTAGTTTATTCTTTAACAAAGCAGTGATTATGACTGCTTCCTGTTTAAAATGGAAAACAATTCTTAAATTTAAAAGATATTTTCAACTTTTTCCGTGTTTCAAATTTTAATATATCTTTAATAGTAAAATGAAGCGTTTGTGTGGATGTTTGTAATTGTCTCTGTTATAACTCCAGAATCGTTTGAGCTGGTATCTTGCAATTTGGACAAGGAATAAAATAAATGTAAATTTTAAAAGAAAAGCTTCCTCTGCCTTAAAATCAGCTTGGTTTCATCAGGCAAGTTTGCTGTCATTAGCATTAGAAAAGATAACAGTAAAATTTTCAGTTTTAATTTTTTTAAGGTTTGCATTCTGTAAAGTTAAGCATTGTTATTAAAAAAATATTCGTTCTCTTCTTTAAACAAAAATGCATTTGGAAAAATTAGAACCGTTTGGACTAGCTACCCTCGCAAGTGGGATATTGTATAGTATGAGTGTATTTATGATAAATACAGATGATTATAAATTTCATTTTATTGTACTAACCATAATAATCTTTATAGCTTTATTAACTATTGCAACATATAAATATTTAAAATATAAATTAACTTGCGAAAAAATGGATTTTATAATTGATATGATGACGATAAAGGAAAAGGAGTTATAAATAAAAGTATTTTAAATATTTACATAAACACTAAAAATGTAAATGAACTAGTGAAGATACTACATATTTTTCTTAAAATGTAAATTAACTTACGAAAGAATGAATTTTTATAACTGATATGATGACGATAAAGAAAGTCATGATTTAAAAAGACAAAGTCATAATTTTAAAAAAATATATCAACAGTAAGTTAGAAATTTGCAATAAAGAATTGGAAAGCTGTGAGTCCAATTTATACAAATTGGACAAGGAAAATCACAGCGCTAGTGTTGCTCCTTGATAGATTTGTGATAAAAAGGCATACCTGAAAAAACTTTAAAAACCAACAAAGTATTTTTATCTTGGAAAATCGCAGCGCTAGTGTTGTTCCTTGATAGATTTGTGGTTTTATCTACAATGCAAAAATGGTGGAAATGGTCTTACAAGATGAAAAACTGTTCGAGTCATATGAAATGTTGTTTGATATTTTATTTTTATCATTTAATAATGTTTAGTAAAATGAAACATTTAATGGAGTAAACATGAAAATAAAATTGTTTATTTAAACAAAATGTACATAGTAGATTCTTCCTTAGAAAATTTTCCAACATCACCTGGCATAAAACCAAAAATGTTGTGATAACCTAAAGGTATCTCAGTACACATTTCTTTTTCAACAGGATAACATTTTTCTATCGTGGAACCTTGTAAGATACAAACAAACAATCGAAAGGAATTGGACAAAGTGTGAGTGATGACAATACCATCTCGAAAACAAATTTTAACATGGGCTTTTAAAACAGGTTTAAAAAAAATTTCGACATTTTTAACAGGCTTTACACTTTTAGATGTAATTTCATGCTTTAAAAACATTTCAAAATCATTTTTGAAAAAATTCTCCATTATGTTAATTAGTTGATGTTGAAACAATGGACATCAAATAATAATTTCAGATAAAACATTCAAATGTTACAATTTCAGATATCAGGTAGTTTGAAGTCAAGCAAAGTTTTGCGTTTAAATGTCAGTCAGTTACTAGATAGTCAGATAGTTGATATGAAAATAGATGACAAAGAAAATTTTACATCAAATGTTAATTAGTAGAGGTTTCTAAATTAATATGTAACATTTGATTTAAATTATGTAATATTTTATAATAAAGATAATAATACTTGATGCCGATAATAAAGTAATGTTAAACAATCCTCGTAGTATTTTCAATCAAAATGAAGATGAATCGAGTGAAATGGATATTCAAGAAAAAGTCACTCAACTTTTAATAAAAGACAAAATCTTTCAAAGAGTATTTTCACCTCAGGAAATGACGTTACCACCAGATGAAAATGAACAAATTAGAAACAAATTTGCGGAAATCTATCCTAGCGAAAACTTGAGTGATTGGATTCAACAGTACAGACAATTCTTGGAGAAAGATGCGTGTACAAATGGCATGATTTACGATCCACAGCACAAAAAATATTACAATAATACTAACCCAAAAATTTTAAATGCTTTTAAACAAAAATGTAATGATACCTTTAATGCTATTGAATTTTTAAAAGAAGAACAAATGAAAGGCAGGTATCATACATTCGACTTTGACACGAATTACGATATATGCTTAGATACACCTTATCAAGAAAAAAAGAAATTTGATATTATGGTTGATCAGTCTTTAAAAAGTATGGGAGAGTTGATTTTAATACTCAATCAAAAACGTTCTGATGTTCCTTATAATTTAGTAGAACTACACAATGAGGCTCGTATTAATTGATCAATACTAAACACTTTTTTAAATTGATGCTTAAAACTGATGCGATTTTTAATACTCAATCAAAATCCCTCTACTATTCCTTATAATTTAGTAAAAAACTGCACAATGAAACTCGTATTAATTGATCAATACTAAACACTCTTATTAAATTAAACTTTCTTTCACTGTGCACCAATTATAAACAATCCTGAATCATTAATTTTAGATTCTTAAGGTACCGCAATAACCTCCTCCTTTGTAATTTGGAAGAATCTCAATCTTAAAATACATACATGATTAAAAAAGAAAAGGAAAAATGTGACTGTAGAGTCTATACATCTATATAATTTGACACAAATGTCGATAGAAAAGAAACAGGATCAAAGTAAAAAAAAAGAGAGGAATAAAAAAAGGAATAAAAAAAAATAGAAAAAATGTGACAGACTTGCTGACGCAAATGGCGAGACATGACGTAAATAGGTAGAGAATAACAGAAAAAAAAAACAAAAATGTAACAGTTGAATCTTGACTTTTATACTTTCTCGACGCAAATTGCGAGATTTTCGCTAACTTCTTTGGCATGAAATACATGAAAAAATGCATTTTTTCTCATAAAGTCTAATATTAACTACTTGACAGCAACTGCATAGCATTAAAAATGTTTAATCTACTTCTAGGTATTCTTGAATTAGGTACTTACTAAATTTTATCATGTCAAGCATTAGGAGTGAAAAGTGGTCTTGTCATTTACCCAAAAGAAATGATTTGTTAATACTTTTGGAAAACACACTTCCTTCACGAAAAAGAATTCGCAAGAAACACACTACACCCACTAAACAGTGTCTTTGTGGACAAGTTAAGCAACGTCAATTTCCATTTGCACCTCGAGACATTTTTGGGAAAACTCTCTTTTATAAAAATGAATTTAGCGTATTCAAAGCCTTGTCTGAATTGTTCAGCGCAAATATTCCATCCACTCCATGGATACAATACAAAGATACTATATTAAACATTTCGTTTTGTCCACACAGTGCAGTCTTAAAAATAAATGTCAGTTCTCAAAAAAGTAGAAAATGGAACGCTATTGTGGAAAGAATGATAAATTTGGAATGTGTTGAATGGTTTTTAGAACTTTTGCAGTTTATCAAAGACGATTTCAAACCGAAACAATCTGTGAAAAATCCATTAATGCAGAATCAAGATATTTTGTGGATTTACCAACGAGATTGTCATATACAATGTCAACAAGACTTTTATATTACAACTTTGCAAGTTAAAGGCTGTTGTTTTCTGATCTCTCATCAATCTATTTTTTCATATATGTGTGTCTACGAAAAGGAATTTCGGTTATTGTGTGAGAATAGCAAAAAATTATTTTTATCTAATGCATTTAGTTGGCGCGAAAGGTTTCAAAAATTGGAAGGAGAAGTGTTGAGTCGTGAGTTTGTCAGATATATTGATATAATTCAGACTCTTCGTAAAATCCAGAACTGTACCAATTTTACTCGGAATCGTGAAATCCAGAATAATGTGATTCAAAATTGCGAAATCCAGAATGTTAACAATTCTACTCAGAATCGTAAAATTCGAAATAATGTGTTTCAAAATTGCGAAATTCAAATGAAAGAAATCCAAAATTCCAGCCAAACTTTTCAGGATGACGTATATCTGTTATAAATAGCTTCGTACAATATCAACGATTGCATTGAATCTATGGCGTACATGAACCCTCCTCCTGTTGTGGATTCCGCTTGTTTTTGTCAAAATGAAAATTTATTGAAAGAATTTGAAATGACATTTGTCACTCTTGAACCTTTTTTTGGAAAGATCGTGTTTTCTGTGTTGGATCCAATTTTTTTACATTATTCTTGTCTCAAAATTTACCAAAACATAGACTATTGTATCATGCCAATCACGATGTCTTTCGTATACACGTTTGTCCCTACCAAAATATTTTATAAATTCAAAATATCTCCTTTCAGAAAAATTCTTACTTTGAAATACTGGTTAAGGAATGCATTCAGTATGGGACTTTTCTGAAATTTCTTGAAGTGTTGGAATACTTGCATAATGAATTGAAACCAGATGTGTGTCAAATTAAAATGTTAAATGAGCAACAAAGGAATGGGTGTGTCGCAAAAGTGAAACGACCGTCCTTATCGTTTTGTAAAGAAAGAAATACATTCTTTTATTGGCGCTTAGGTGTGTTTTATGTTAGATATCATTTTAAATTGCTTCATTATGCCTCAGCAAATACAATGATCAATAATTTGTATTAATGTATTTCTTGTTAATGAGAAAAATTTTATATTTAATATCAAACAACTGTCTCTTTATATATGATGTTGAGAAATTTTTTTATATTAAGTAAAGTATTAAAATTAAGCATAAATAATATTGAGCAAAGTGAGTCTCTATATTCATTGAAAAAATAATAAAATGGGTATACCCAATTTTACGTTGCTAATGAAATCGGAACATCATGTCAAACCCTTTGATTCTATTTTAATTGATGCTCAAAGTTTATTATATGTAGCTATAGAAATATCGTTGAAAGAAAAAGAATCTGATTTAATGGGAGACATTTGTAAACTTGTTATTGCTGAATTAGGAAAAATATTATCCATCCTTTTCAATTCAAATCAATTTACAGACACACTCGAAGTTATCATTTCTTTTGATGGAGAAGGTGTTCCCATGAAATGGCCTACCCAACAAAAAAGACGAAAAATTGAATTTAGAGATCGAAATGTCTATCGTATTTCCTTGTTTGGTAAAAACACCATCTCCCAAACCACATATTACTATCTTGTGAAAACATTACAAAATTTTTCTTATTTTAGACAATATTACTTGCGTTCATTCAATATTCCCAACAGAATCCGATTTATTCTGAGCGGTTGTAACTTAGAGGGTGAAGGCGAACATAAACTTTTTCATTTGGGAAAACATTGTAAAAATCCCATCTTGGTGAGCGAAGATAATGATATATTTATTCTAGCCTATTTACATTACAAATACTTTGATTCAATTCAAGTGAGACGCAAGTCAAATGTAGTTTACCATTTGAATGCAATAGTAGATTTTCATTTGCGATACAATCCTCAATCTTTAGTTTTGGCTAGTTTGCTGTTTGGGAACGATTTTGTACCCCCCGTAGTATATATAAGCGAAAACAATCCCAATTTTATACACAACATATTGGGCCATTGTGAAACGAGCGATATGGTATCTATTTTTCATCTTATATTGTCGAGCTTTTTAGAAAAGAAAAAAATTCATTATACCAAAGTCCCTTATATTGATTTTCGAATGGTGGTTCATTTCTTTCAAGCGTGTATTTGGATTTTGGATTATTACACGCAGCAGGTTTTTCCGCAAAAATATATGGAAAATAAAATTTATAATGTCTTTGATCGAAATACTATTATTACTGCTTTACTCGACGAGGAGTATAGTCGACCTGCTTACGAGACGGCTCTAGAAGAATATGATAAAATGATTACAACACCTCAACGGGATTCATTAAAGAAGATATTTAATCAGGATCAATTTTTGATTGTCAAACGTTTTTTCAGCAATGTGGAAAACGAAGAAAATGGTCATATAATTGATATTACATGTAAAAAGTAATAATAATTACATTGACAATAGATATTGCATGTAAAAAGTAATAATAATTACATTGACAAAGATATTTAATAAAAAATGTATTCCTTTTATTCAACATGAAATGTCTTAACGTTTTGCGTTTTTAGATTAAATGTTTAAGATATTTGACAAAAGATATTTAATAAAAAATGTATTCCTTTTATTCAACATGGAATGCCTTAACGTTCTGCGTTTTTAGATTAAATGTTTAAGATATTTGACAAAAGATATTTAAAATTTTTCAAACCGCAGATTATAAGAGCTCTCTTACGGTATCTTTAAATTAGGGAGAGTTAAGAGTCAAGAAATTCCAAACTCTAAATTATTAAAAAAAATAATAATAAATAAATAAAATTAAAAAAAACTATATATAAAAAAACTACATATAGTTTTTTTTTTATTATTATTATTCCTTAAATATTTAAAATTCTAGGTAATTGAATTTCAGATTTTAAGATTCACAGTTGATCCCAATTAGGTGTAACTGTTGAATGCATTTTTCATCTGTTGTGTGCCGACATTTACTGTCAAACACTTAATGGCTTCATTAAAACAAAAACTTCAGCAATTATTAGAGCCATTACCGCACTTGTTGCAAAAAGCAAAATGCCAAATGGAAATTCATCATTATGTAGATATTAAGATACATCTACATCAATGTATATTAAGTGAATTTAAAAGAGTTGTATTTAAACTCTTTCAACCCAAATGTTTTGGTTGTCAGTATTCCCATCCATCCCAAAGAAGACACGAATGTATTATGTATTCAACCACTAGGCAATTTCAACTCATTTCCATAGAAGAATGTCAATTATATTTTAAAACATCAAATATTATAAAAAATGTAACAGAAAATTTTTGTATTTGTCATTTGCATGCTTTAAAAAATGTCTGTTGGGAGGAAATAATATTAAATTATCTGGAAGAAGAGGAATAAAAATATTACAAGGTGTCGTAGTTTAAACAATTTCAGACTAATAAATATTAAAAATAATATTTAATTATCTGAAAGACAAGGAAAAAAAATAATAAAAGGTGTCATAGTTTAAAAATTGCACCACAAAAAATAATAAAAGGTGTCATAGTTTAAAAATTGCACCACAAAAAATAATAAAAGGTGCCATAGTTTAAAAATTGCACCACAAAAAATAATAAAAGGTGCCATAGTTTAAAAATTGCACCACAAAAAATAATATATAATTTCCCTAATTCTAGAAAATTGCGCCACAAAAAAATAATACATAATTTCCCTAATTCTAGAAAATTGCGCCACAAAAAAATAATATATAATTTCCCTAATTCTAGAAAATTGCACCACAAAAAAATAATATATAATTTCCCTAATTCTAGAAAATTGCACCACAAAAAATTTATATTAATTTAAAATAGTAAAATACGTTATAGTCTAAATAATTGCGTCACAAATTAAAACCCGTGCTATTTAGTCAGGCAAGTTTTGATAGGAACATCCTAATAATCTATAATAGTTCAAGCAGTGACACGTCATCAGATGTCTAATATATAAACTCTATACCGAAAACGTCTCGACGCAGCACCTCCCTTTCCGTCCACCACATATTCTTCTATTTAGATGAAAGAGCAGATATCTATTCTTGGATAGGTACTCTGAAAAACTTGATCACCAGTTTAACTATGTCGATTTATACGTTAAATGTTACCCAAATTTCTGATTTATTTGAAGATACTAGGAATTTTTCATACGCCAATCTTAGAAGTACTTCAGACGCCGATACTGGAAATACTTCAGACGCCGATATCATTCTAGAATGCGATGAAAATAAATCATGGCTTTTAGGGAAAAAATGGAACTTGACTGTTTGCCAAAAAAATGAAAAAATCATCAAAACCTTTCGACTAGACTTGAGTTTCAATTCCTCTTCTACCCAAGTGAATTCCCAGGTGTATGACTTTATCTCTAAGGAATCGTGTGTGTTCGCTGCATCTTCTCTCTATTCAGAAAATTGCTTGCTTAATTTTTTAAAACGTGTATTTCCTAATCTGACTGTCTTTATGGGAACTATCGATATGAATGCCTATCCTGACATTCTTTATGGTATCTCTGACGAGGATCGTGTATTAAATTTATCCCTTATGATTGATCATCTTCATGGAAATCCTAACAACAATTTACCTATTTCTGAAAGTGATATGAAACGCTCAATACCTTCTCTTATGGATATATGTTGGATTCAAATGGCCAATGTCGTCCAAAACTACGATGCTATAGATACTCTTTTTCTGCCTGCTATATGGAAGCTACATTTAAAAGACAGGTATATACAGCAAAGGGTGTTTTACAGCGATAGACCTACCATGTATATAATGGCTAACATTTTGGAATATCCTCATCTACGAGCAGAATTGACCTGTACACAAGATGTCTACGATTTTGTCACAATGGATCCTCAAGTCACCTACCAACGCTTTAATAGAAACTTTACAGTAAAGGGACACTGTAGTTTGGAAGCCAACGATAAGATTTGCTTTAGAATTTTACTGACTAAATATATTATTGATACCATTTATTTCAATACAAATATTATACAAGGTTTTTATGAAGACAACCAGTATAAAAAAATAGAATCCCTCTTAGGTATCAATAAATTGGTTACATGCTGCAATGACGAAGACGAGGTAGATGAGAACCTAAAAATTTTTCCTGTTATTAGTATCGATTCAGAAACTTGCATAAAAAAATGTACAATCGATTCCATTTCACCTGCCAATCTGATTAAAAAAAGAACTAGGGCTATCATGGAAATTGAAGCGCCTGTGTATAAGAAGGGTAAGAATATTTATGTACAAATGTCTATAATATTTGATGTAAAGTTTCGTGCAAAATCCATTACATATGTATCAGACTTGTGTTCACCAGTGTTTAATGAAGAGTATAATATTTATAATTAGATTATTTTACAGAATTTTTCTTGTGAATAATTGCAGTGTTTATAATTAGATTATTTACCAAATTTTCTTGTGAATAATTGCAGTGTTTATAATTAGATTATTTTTACCAAATTTTTCTTGTGAAAAATTTCAGTGTTTATAATTAAGTTTATTTTTACATAATTTTTTTTGTGAAAAATTTCAGTGTTTATAATTAAGTTTATTTTTACATAATTTTTTTTGTGAATAATTTCAGTGTTTATTTTCACAGAAGTTTTTGTTCATTATATTATATAATGAGATCATTTTTATAAAATTTCTTTGCAAATCATAGCATTGATAGCATAGATCACTCTATAAAATTTTTTTGTAAATTATTGCAATGTATATATAATTAGATCATTTCTGTAGAATCTTTTTTGTAAATAATTTCAGTATATATAATTCGATCATTTCCATATAATGTTTATGTAAATAATTTCAGTGTATTTAATTCGATCATTTCAGTAGAATCTTTTTTGCAAATAATTTCAGTGTATTTAATTAGATCATTTCCATATAATTTTTCACAAAAAAATTCAGTGTATATAATTAGAACATTTCCATATAATTTTTTTGTAAATAATTTCAGTGTGTATGATAAGATTATTTTCACTGAATTTTTTTGTGAAAAATTACAGTGTATGTATGATTAGATTATTTTCACAAAATTCTTTTGTAAAATATTGCAATGTTTATGTTAAATTATCTCTATAGGAATTGAGATGTACTATTCTGAAAATATTCATTAGAACCTATTTTAAAATAAAAATTTCACGAATGCGTTAATAGAATTTATTTACCTCCTTCTATTATGAAATTAATATACTTTTATTATGATTTGCTAACAGGGATAACTTCACAAATCTACCGAGACTCTAGATATAAATTTGATCCCTTTTTATAACTCTACTTTTACCAGAAATATTAATGTAAAATCTTCAAATTTATTTTACACTGTAGTTTATAATAATATTTATTTTATGATACAAAAGAATATTGAGAAACAGAAATCATGCTTAAAACTGAAAAGTATATATACCAAAGAGATTGGAAGAAAGCTTAATTAGAGATAATTTGATTTCGTTTTTCACTCTTCCCGCTTAAATGGTTTATGGTAGATAGTAAAATTCAAAACAATGAATATAAAATCAGAAAAGTTTTATTTCAACGCAACTGTTTAAATAGACGACATACTCCTTTTCACTCACTATTTGTTCCACCTTTATGCTTTCTAACGTTTTTATTTCATTCGACACATACGCCAATAAAATTTGTACATAATTTTCTTCATCCAAACTGTTACACAATTCCATCAATTTGACTTTTTGCTCCTCAAAATCAATGCTTCTCACCTGATTTAATTGATTGTAATACAAATGAAAATAGCGGCCAAATATGTCTGCAAACATAAATTTCAATATTTTCACTGTCAATTCTTCCATTCGAGATTGTTTGTTCACATACGGCTCTTCTTCATAATCGATTTCTAATGATCTCTTAAGCGATTGCTTCTTTCGAGATTGTTGTAATTGAAATTGTACATCTTCACACATCATTTGTTCACTATCTAATTGATTTTTTATTTTTAAATATTTCTGTTTATAGTCTTCCAATTCAATGAGTAATTTTCTATTTTTTTCTTTATAAATTTCAACTTCTCTCAGTTTAGTTACGAATATTTCATTTTTAGCAATTAATTCTTTCTCTTTGGTTTCCAATTCGGCTTTTAACTTTTCCTCCTTTGCTTTTGATTCTTTTTTTAATTTAATGTAAACGGATGATGGCGTAGGTACTGTTTTGGGCGTCAGATGCTGACTAGTGGGTTCTTCAAATATCTTCATTTCCTCTTGTAGTGATTTATTTTTCTCTTTTAATTCCATCACGTGTGTTTTGCTTTGACGTAGTTTCTCTTGTAATGCCTTATAGTTTTCAGCCAATTTTTTATCTTTTTCATCTAATGTTTCCATCTCTATGGTTTTTTGTTTCAAATCCTTTTTCAAAACATTGAATTGATCTTGTAAACTATCTAATTCGTTTTGACTTTCGAAATTTTTTGTGGTTAAATTGTCATTTTTTGTTTGTAAATCGTCAAATCTCTTTCGTAAATCGTCACATCTCGTTTGTAAATCGTCATTTTTTGTTTGTAACTTGGTGTTTTTCTCTGTTAATTGTGTAATTTCTTTCATCTTTTCCTCGTGTTCATGTTGAAGAGTATCTAAATGAATCTTTAACTGTTTATTGCTTTCTTTTAACTTTAGAATCGTGCTGGCATGTTCCTCAAATTGATTTTTACAAGTATCAAATGGAAGTGTGGATTTAGCTTTACTTTTCAATGTTTTGAAATATTTTTTCTTAATTCCTTTTGCTCTGAATTGTAATGCTCGACTTGACAAAGGTACATTTATTTTTGGTACCAATGAATCCTTTTGAGCTGATGATATATCCCACATTTGCTCATCAGACAATGATTGTAATTGCTGCTCCAATTTTTCTTTTTGCTCCAACCAATTCTCTTTTTCCTCATTTGATGCTTGTAATTGTTTTTGTAGAATAGAATAATTTTCTGTCAAATCGTGTAATTGTTTCTCTAAATTAAGAATGGTTTTTGCCTTAATCTGGTAGTTTTGATCTAATTTGGAATATTTATTTTGAGCTGTATCAAATTGTGCTTTTAAAGCAATAGCCTCGCATCGAGACGTTTTTAATGTCGCGTTTAATTGATTCACTTCTTGACGAAGTCGTTCAATTTGTAAATGTTGTTCAGTAATGGTGGTCTGGGATTTTTTCTGAGCTTCTCTGATTCTGCGCTCTAACAAATTTTTCATGAGCTCGTATAAAGGATCGTCAACTATCATGGGATCATCTTCCACCTCTGACTTTATAAATTGTGTAAGATTACTGTGTAATGTTTGCAATTGATCATATTTTTCTTTAAAATGAACACATTGTTTTTTTATGAGATCATATTGATTTTTCCAGTGTTTGACGTTAATCTCGGAGGACGATTGACACTCTTTCAGTTGATCTTCACATTTGAGTTTATCCTGTTCACATGCTAATTGTTGGCGTGTAAGACTACCTAGGTTATTTTCTAAATTTAGAATAGTCAATTTCAACGACTCAATCGTTTTCTCAGTTTCAGAAATGTTCCCTTTTAACGTTGTTATCTGTAGTTCGAGGTGCAAATTCTGTTTTTCCAGCTGAACTTTTTCATAACTAAAAGAGTCACATTTGCTTTGACATTTGCACATGTTGTCTTTCAACTCAGAGAGGGCATCCTCGAGCGCTGTTTTATCTTGCTTGTATTGCAAAGAAGTATCATTTAAATGCACTATATCTTTTTCCAAAGAGTGTAGTTGTTTTTCCTTTTCGACAAATTGTCTATTTAAATTATCTATGTTTTTCTGTAAGCGAGAAAATGTATCGTGTTCGGCCGTGTATTGTTCCATAAGTGTTTGCTTGTCTTTGCGGAGTTGTTTCATACTGTCTTTTAATTGAAAAATGTTGGATTCTTGATCTCGAATCTCTTGTTGCAAAGACGAGAGTTGAGTGTTCAATACCGACTTTTCATTTTCCCAGAGAGAAGCATTGCGTTTTAATTCTTGTATATGGTTTAATAATTTGGATTTTTCAGTTTCCAATAATTGTTTTTTAGATTTACTGTCCAACTCTTCCTGTTCCATCAGTTTTAAACTCTCTCGCAAGGCAGGCAAACGTTGTTTTTCCATTTCCAATTGATCCAACAGTTCGTTACGATTCACGAGCAGCTCTTTTCGCTTCGATTCTAAATCTACCATCGTTTTTTCCAACTCTAATTGCAACTCTTTGTATCGATTCTGATTCTTTTGATACGTAGTGATGGAGTTTTCCAATTCAAATTTCTCCTTCTGCTTTTCTAACACGTCAACATCGAGCTCATTCTTTTGTGTGAGTAATTTTAAGTATGTTTCTTGAGTTTCAATCAGTTTATTTTCTTGGGTACACGCCTCGAGTCGTTTTTGTAATATTTTGGCTGACTCACATTCGAATACCTGACATTGCTCTTTCAACGCATAAATTTCTTTTTCCAAACTAGCATTAGACGTTTTGCAGACATTCAACTGTTGATGACACTCTGAAAATTGGTCATTTAATTCTGACAGAGTATCTTGCAAAGTTTGAATGTGTTCAGTGTCTGTAGAAGGTTGTAAAAAAGATTCGAAGGGGTCGTCAATGTATTCATCATCTGAAAGGTGAGAATTTATAGATTCGTGAGTGTTGGATACAATGTTAGAAGACTCTTTATTCAAAATACTTGAATCGTCATTTGATGTTTCATAATTGTAATTTGGAGTTTTAAAATCGTAATTTGGAGTTTTAAAATCGTAATTTGGTGTTTCAGAATCGCAATTTGGAGTTTTAAAATCGTAATTTGGTGTTTCAGAATTGTAATTTGGTGTTTCAGAATTGTAATTTGGAGTTTCAGAATTATAATTTAGTGTTTCAGAATTGTAATTTGGAGTTTCAGAATTGTAATTTAGTGTTTCAGAATTGTAATTTGGAGTTTCAGAATTATAATTTGTAGCTCCAAAATTGTAATTTAGTGTTTCAGAATTGTAATTTGTAGCTTCAGAATCGTAATTTGGAGTTTCAGAACTGTAATTTGGAGTTTCAGAACTGTAATTTGGAGTTTCAGAACTGTAATTTGGAGTTTCAGAACTGTAATTTGGAGTTTCAGAATTGTAATTTGAAGTTTCAGAATTGTAATTTGAAGCTTCAGAATTGTAATTTGAAGCTTCAGAATCGTAATTTTTAGTTTTAAAATCGTAATTTGGAGCTTCAGAATCGTAATTTGGAGTTTTAAAATCGTAATTTGGAGCTTCAGAGTTATGATTTGGAGTTTTAAAATCATCATTATATTTTGAATTGTCATTATTTTTTGAATTGTCATTATTTTTTGAATTGTCATTATTTTTTGAATTGTCATTTAAAATTTTAGAATCTGGATGTGCGTCAAACATTTGATTTTTTAACGCTTTGGAATTTGGGTGTGTGTCATATGCTTGATTTTCTAACATTTTCTCATTTTTTTCTTTGTGAAACGAAAGATTTAAAAAGTGTATATCGGACATTTTTATCAAAAAATCTAAAAAACTAGTAGACGTGTTAAATAAGTGTATATTTTCATCTACCAAAGATTTACTCATTTCAAATGAATCCTGTAAATCTTGTTGAATATTGTCCTTAATCTTTTTAAATTTTTTTAAATACCAGATTTTTTTGTCTGTGCGATATCTCAGCAAATTCAAAACAAGTTCTTTAAACATTTACAAAATCTTTATTTACAAATACTTTCAGATGATAAACATTGAATTAGTTTTCCAGATAAAAAGTATGGATGCATAAGCATTTCCAACACGTGTTTATACATTTATTTGGATTTCACTTTGTGTTTACATATTTTATTTGGATTTCACTATATAATTTTTTTTTCAAACTTTAATTCCTTGTACCGCACGAATCGTGTGCCAGGGGGCCACCAGCGTCTATTCTTGGGGATATTATGACAAATGTCTTCAATGTATGCGACGGATGCAGGTTTCATATCCGGCGGCAACAAGGATTTAATTTTTTCTTCATGCAACCAAACATTGCTGCCGCCGGATAGTACCCACCGAAACATTACCGACAGAAATCATATATAAAATGGGTTTACTCATAGTTCTCTTTATTAAATATTTTAAAACAAACATTAAATGAAACATATTCAATGTTATTTATTTTCCATTGTATGTCATTTATTGAATGAAATATTGTCAGATGAACTGAAACATATTCAATGTTATTTATTTACCATTGTATGTCATTTATTGAATGAAATATTGTCAGAAGACTTTCGTAACAATCCAGTTTCCCTACAATAAAACATTATTCTCGGAATTTCCATATCATCTGTTTGTGTTTCAACACTCTTTATTGTTTTCCTTCTCATAGATGATTTGTGTAATTCTAACAGTATAAACAATTCAGGTTCCAATTGTGATTTAAACCACTTATAAAAAGGTTTCACTTCGATAGATTTAGATCTCCACAAAAATTGTAAAAGTCCATCGTAAGTTGTCAAGATGATATTATTTGCACAATTAGTTTTTACGTTTACATATTGTTCTAAATGTGCAGCATAGAGTTGTAACTCTGGTTGGATGAGCCGATGAATTGCCTTCTTTACATTGTACTTATAACCTAAAAGGGCACATAATGCATTGGCCGAATAATAAATAGTTTCATTAGCAATTATAACTATAAATGGGAAAACACCAAATGAGGATTTGTAATCGTAATTTAAATACATGTTTGAAATACCTGTAAATGAATGATGTTATAAAAAACAGACATAATGCTTGGCATGAAAAACAGACATAATTTTTGGAGAACTGTTTAACTTTTTATCATTTATTTTTTTTTTTAATTTTTTATTCTTTTGTTTTCTATTAGACAATATATATTACACAAAAGAATATATTTTTAAGTTTTTTTTAAATTGTAAAAAATGTATCTCCTTCCACTCTTTTCTCTTAAAAAAGGGAGGATGAACAATTAACTTTAAAGTGATCTTTCAAACTTTTTAATTTCAAAATTCCACCGCTAAGATTCCACCGCTTGTTTAGGATTTAAAATAATTCATTAAATATTTTTTTGATACAAATGGTTCTTACGGTGTTTGTAGACCATTCAATCGAAAATTGGAAAAATTAAATTAACACATTACAAACAAAAAATGTGTCTTATGATTCAGTGTAGAATATGTTGAATTTCTGTGAGCGTGAATTTTTGTAATATCGGTAATTGTCGTAGACCATTCAATCAAAAGTTGGAAAAATTAAATTAGCACATTACAAGCAAAAAAATGTGTCTTATGATTCTGTGTAGAATATGTCGAGCTTCTGTGAGCGTAAATTTTTGTAATATACGTAATTGTCAATTTGTTGTAAAAGCTATTGGGTTTTGTAATGAACATCGAATTGAAACAAAAAAGATGAAAAACATTACAAATTCAGAGATACAACGATGAGTTACACATTTATTTATTGCTATTAAATCATAACCATTAAACAAAGGAATTAATGGCAATCATGGATTGTTAACCATGGATATATTTCCTCTGTATATGCTTTGTTGTACAGTAACTGGAAAGTTATAATTTTTCATCATTGAAATTCATGATGATGATAAAGTTTTCTGCTTATGAAATAATTCTAATCACCGCGATTCAGAATCCAGATTTTTAATAAAATACTTAATTTGAAACCTACAAGTTAAAAAAAAATTTTTTAAAACATTTTTAAATTAATTGTCATTATTTTTACGACAAACATTTTAAATTATTTATGTCAACATTTTAACAAGAGCTTTATAGTGCAGACAGTGGATACAGTTCTTTTTTCATACTATAATAAATCTAATCACGGATTACTGCACGATAAAAGATAACTATAAAATGACTATCCGTGTCGCAATCCCGATGCTATGACGTAATATTTTCTATAAAATGACTATCCTTGTTGCTGTTACTCATTTCTCACATCATTGATAGCTATGATGTAATCATCTCGATGCTCATTATGACGTAATATCTTCTATAAAATGACTATCCGTGTTGACCATTTCTATTTCATCTCAATATGAGCATTATTCAATATAAATTACGAAAGCCTTCGACAAGTAAAGAGCCCATATTTATAAAAAATGCGGGTCTTCTTCTTTATCCTTCGACTAATACTCTAATAGAACCACGCAAACAAGCTACAATACTTTTCGATGTGGATATTGAAATACCACCCGGAAAATATGGATTATTATATTCACTCATACCAAATGTGAATGTTCTTGAAAAAACTATTCCTTCTAATTTCTGTGGGCAGTTGACGATGTCAGTGGTGAATTCTGGAAATGTGAGTGTAAATGTTTTTGCAGAGGCTGAAGCAGTGATATTTCAGTCTCGCTTCTGTTTAATTCCTAAATTGGAGAAGATACCTAGTTTTCAATTTTCAGCGAAAATTTATCCCAATAAACAAGTGGTTTATTACGCAATGAAACAGCCGGGGGAAAAAGAACCTACTATTCTCAAAAATTTGGTCATTGTTTTCTACACGCACCAAACGATAGTAATGGAACCTAATTCGCAAACCATATGGACTCCTCCAATAGACATTAAACTACCACGAAATACCTCGGGTTTCTTGATTTCTATGCATAAACATATCGACGTGCTCAACAGAGTCATCCAATCTTGTTTTTATGGACCCCTTCAAGTAGAATTCTTTTATAATGGATCAGAAAAAAAAGTGTTTTCTAAAGGTATGAAAATAGTATCTCTCTTATTGCAATCAACTATTCAACATGAATTTAAGAAAGTTAGAAATTTTCTCCCTGAAAATTTTCCTTTGTTGAGAAGTTTATTTTCAAAGTAATTAAAAGTGTTTGTATAAGATGTTTGTTGGAACAAGTGGGTTTTTGTCAATAATGTGTAGATTAAATGCAGAGATTAAATACATATTAATGGAAATATTTGTCTTATATTACTCTTTCCTAGTAATTAAAAGTATTCATATATGATGTTTGTTGGAACAAGTGTGTCTTTGTCAATAATGTGTAGATTAAACGCAGAGATTAAATGCACATTAATGGAAATATTTGTCTTATATCACTCTTTCCAAGTAATTAAAAGTGTTTATATATGATGTTTGTTGGAACAAGTATGTTTTTGTCAATAATTTATGGATTAAATGCATATTAATGGAATTTCCAAGTAATTAAAAGTGTTTATATATAATGTTTGTTGGAACAAGTGCGTTTTTGTCAATAATTTATAGATTAAATAAATATTTTGTCATCACATTCAAACCTTTTCACAAAAACAAGATTTTTGAACATCCATTGGCCTAGTGGTACAATACAATAACTAATACAAATATTCAATTAATGTATTAAGTTATAAATAAATGTTTATAACATTTGGTGTCAACATAAAGTACCAAAAAATTTTCTTTCAAATTTTTTTGTAAATCAGAATACGAAATAAACATAGGAATTAATTTCTTTAATAATTTTAAGATTTAATTATGCATATTTTCGAAAAGAAAAAAAAAACATTAATTTTAATATTCAATACATAAAAATGAGTTCAATTTAAAATCTGTTTGCTAATTCAACGCTTTTATAAAACTTTAGAAATGGATTTTTAAAACTGTTTCTTATAATTGTTTCCCGATAGTGAAATTTCGAATACTTATAACAATGCGAAATTATTTTTACATTACAAAAAAGTTTGACAAATTTTTAATTAAGATTTATAAGAGTTTTAGCAGAGTTTGATAAAATAATTTTATTTAGTATTAATGAAAATATTTGCTTAGGTGCTTTCGGGATTTTATTTAAGGGGATACTAAACATTTAATATTTAGCATTAGAATCTTCTATAAATATGATAAACTCCTCTTTAAATAAAACAAGTCTCTTAATTTTTAGTTAATGGATGGTTTTGAATACACGTAAATATAAAAAAGAAACTATTTTATTGTATATTTATTTATCAATCCATTTGTTAAAAAAATACAATACAATACAATCTTTTAATATTGTCAAAATAGTTAAATTATTTTAAACAATATTTCTATTGTTATATTTATTTACACAGAATATTATAATATTTTAGGAAAGGCACCAGATTTGTATAGATCATAGACGCTTTTCTCCATAAATACACCCCTAATAGACATTCAACATACTTATGTTATATCTATTTCTTTCCAGAAAAGATATTAGGCATTCAACATGTTACATTTAATGCTGAGTATTTGTTAATAGACTAAATTTGTATCCAGTACCTTCAACAAACTGCTCTCCAAATACAATTTTACTGACGGAATCATTTACATCATACATTTTCGACTGAATCGATTCCAACACATAATTTTGTTTGACTGCTTCAAAACACAATTTTTCTAAACCTGATCTATTCGGATGTTTTTTCAAACCATTTCTGTTTAAAGGAAGTGGCTCACCCATATGACACTGAAACTTTAAAATGTTGATAATGTCTTTAAAATTTCGACCTGTGGAATGCATGGTTTTAAAAAATTGCAATTTCAATAAATTGATAAGATTAAAAAAATAACACACAATACCACATTTTTTGAAGACATATTTTACATCACTAAGAGCTACTACACGTGTGAGTTTTAAATTTCTCATCAAATAATCTCGGTCGTCAATCTTTTGGCAGATAATTTTTGAGTAATTTTCCACAAAACTATCCAAAACGATAAATCTCTTTAAGCAAAAATACACATTATGGTTTTCAATGTTGGACGCTTTATTGTTTTTGTTATTAATGGATAAATAACACGTTTCTTCTTTGCTAATATTTAACAACTCAGAGACTTCATAACCAGTTACAAATAGAGTCGTAAATTTACGTTTATTGGCAATTTCAAAAATTTGATTTAGACTCGTAAAAATATTAAGTTCAAAGAGCAAATCTTTTTCAACTTTATAATTGCTGAGAGTAGGTAATACATCTTTTAAATGACGTTTATCCAAAGTATTTTGGGTATAAAGCTTGGTCACACGGCAAGTTAAAAGAATGCCAAAAGGATCTCCAGGTGATAAAAAGTTTCGTTGAATTGCTTTGCAAAATTCCAACAAAAATTGCGGAATATTTTCTTGATGTTGATTAAACACTAGCAAGTCAGGTAAATTGTTCAAATGTTCTCTAAAAATTTCCAATACAGAACTCATTTTATGTGGTTTAATTATCATTTTAATTTTTCTCCACGTTTCTGAATCAAACTCTTTAACATAATTAAAAATGCTTGCAGCCTCATCCATGATCAAATTATTAGCAGAAAATGTATGTTGTCAAAACATACAAAGTCTAAAAAGTAATAAAAAAATTATATATAATAATAATAATAATAATAATAATAATAATAATAAAAAATATAAATTTTTATTACAATTCAGAGTTTTAATAATTTAGAATATGTTATTATCTAAAATTTAAAAAAATGAATAAATAATAATAAGAAAATAAACTATTGTCTAGATATTTTGACGTTAAAAAAATAAATAATAATGAGAAAATAAACTATTGTCCAGACATTTCGACGTTAAAAAAATAAATAATAATAAGAAAATAAACTATTGTCTAGACATTTTCACGTTAAAAAAATAAATAATAAGAAGAAAATAAACTATTGTCTACACATTTTCACGTTAAAAAAATAAATAATAAGAAGAAAAAAATTTATGTATACATCGGAAAATTTTTATCAATTCAAAAATTATTTAAAGGTGTTATGCATTACACCAAGACTTTTTACAAAAAACAAGAATTTTGTTATGTATTTGGATATTAATATTCGAAGAGAAATTTTACATTTATATCGTGAATTGGGAAAATCACAACGATGGATTGCCAAACATTTGGATTTATCACCGGCTACGGTGAATTACTGGATTCATCGACACGATACCATAGAAACGAGGAAAAAGTCTGGCCGTCATCGAAAAACTGATTTACAGACAGATCATTTAATTTTTACCATGAGTTCACAAAATCCGTTCATGCCTGCAAGTGAAATTTTACATAATCTGCAATTAAAAGTGACTAAGCAAACGATACGAAACCGACTCAAAGAGAAAGGTTTAGCAAACTATGTTGCAGTCAAAAAGGAAATATTAAAACCTATTCATCGTGAAAAACGGTTAGAATTTGCTCTCACTTATCAAAACTGGACATTCGAACAATGGAAAAAAGTTTGGTTTAGCGATGAGAAAGTTTTTTCTTCATTTGGTAAAGGCATGCGTCGCGTGTGGAGACCTAAACACAAGGATCGTTTTGACGAAAAATACATTGCGCAAGCCGGTCATTCGAATCGAAAAACAATTCCTGTGTGGGCATACATTAGTTTGGACTTGAAAAAAATTCATTGGATTCGACAAAAAACGCTCAATAGTCAATATTATATTCAACATATTTTACAAATTTATCTACCCGAAATAGGAGACGAAACATTTTATTTCATGCATGACAAATCCTCGATTCACATGTCGAAAATCACCTCTGCATGGCTAAAAAGGCACGAAATACAAATACTGTCTTGGCCGGCCAAAAGTCCTGATATGAATCCTATTGAAAATGTATGGGCGGAATTAGAAAGACAGACGTGTCATAGACATGTTCAGACTCAGCAAGAATTATGGGAAATGATTCAAGACACATTTAATAATTTGACAGAGGAGTACATCTCCAATTTAATTTACTCAATGCCTAAACGATTAAAAATGGTGATTGAAGCTCAAGGCAATTGGACTAAATATTAAACATTAAATAAACCAAATGTTGAAAAAAAAACATTTTGAGTTTGATATTATGTTTGATATTAGACACTAAATAAACCAAAAAAACAATGTTTATAGTAAAGTAACACAATGAATTTACAACATTATACTAACATTTATTGTTCTTTCCATGATGTGTTTGAAAATGATGTTGTTGGAAATATTATTCTCATTCCAATATCTGATGTTTCCTGGACTAAATCCATCGTCTTAAGACTTAAAAATTTTAAAGAAATTTACAAACCCGATAAACCTTTAGCAAAAAGTATAATGTACCATTACAACATGGAAACAGTCGTCTCTGTCTTTACCTCTAAAGAAGAATCTTGGTCCATTTTATTGGGAAATGAACGCGTTGTATATCCTAAGAGTGGAAATGAAACTTACATTGGAAGCTCTCCACTCTTTTTCAAAGACCCTCGTCTGTTTGCATTTTATATGAAAGAACGCAACGCTGTTTGTTTTTACGACGACATATATTCGTATAAAAATGCTATAGTCTACCTAGATTCTTATGATGTTCCTTATCCAGGCGGTCAATATTTTGACACTAAAAATATGGCTAACGACCATTATCGCATTTGTTTTGTGGGGTCAAGTCAAGTGATTCAAGCACTCGAAAAGGAATTTCTAGATAACCTCAAAGGTTTTGATTACATTCCTTTAAAAATTAAAGATGCTGAAGCCACCATCTCCGATTTTATTCTTTTAAAACCCATTCGCCATGCACCCTTTTCAAACTTGTATCACGAAAACGTGAGTAATGTTTTAAAACGAAAATGTTTTACTGATCCCAATTACATTGTGCAAGATATTTTGAACTCGTGTCCCACCGATATGCTGGAAGTTGGCATTATTATAGAATATCCCATTTACATTTCTTATTTTAGTTCTTCTGACAAAGCGAACCATGAACAGTACATTGCCTTATCTATTAATTGTCACATTCCCAAAATAGTGATTTATATTCAAAGCCCATTTGATCGCTGTTTTATCCATAAAAACGTACCTAAAAGTATTCATTGGACTCCTCTCTTGTACGATAAACAATCTACACCACGCGATTTAGAAGCAGTTGTGTTAAATAAAAATATTATTGGTTACACATATAAAGACACTTTTTTTTGTCTTACATATCCTAAATTGATGTTGGGAACGCATGTTGCAAATCAAAACACTAAAAATATCCTCAATATGTTATCCTTTGATTTGAAACAAGACGAGAAATTTAGAATCGTAAATGAGTTTCGTTACACTACTAATCATTCGCTATTTTGCGTAAAACATCGGGAACTTTCGCATGAATTGTGGTGTTTGGGTATGGCAAATCATTTTTCTGCGTATCCAAAAAGAATTAATATTTCATTTTTATTAACGCATTGGTGTGACTTTGTGTTGATGCATGTTGATCGTAAAGAAGTGGATTACGGTGATTTAAAATTGCTCAAACTCATGTTTGCGCTGGCAAGTCATAAAATTTGCTTCCAAACGCGAGAAAGTTTAAAGAGAGATATTCGCTACGAAAATTATGGAGATATTGTTTTTACACTGGAAAAGAAGGTGTTGGATTTTATCAATAGTATGCGATTAGATTTAATCATGCCTCCTGATGCATCCGAGTCAAATGCTTGTACCATCATTTAAAAATATGTTTGTCTTATTAAATATATAGTCAAAGATTAAAGCTCTTAAGAAAAAATTAAATACCCAAAAACATTAATGTTTCAAGTCAAAGATTAAAGCTTTTAAGAAAAAATTAAATACCCAAAAACATTAATGTTTCAAGTCAAAGATTAAAGCTTTTAAGAAAAAATTAAATACCCAAAAACATTAATGTTTCAAGTCAAAGATTAAAGCTTTTAAGAAAAAATTAAATACCCAAAAACATTAATGTTTCAAGTCAAAGATTAAAGCTTTTAAGAAAAAATTAAATACCCAAAAACATTAATGTTTCAAGTCAAAGATTAAAGCTTTTAAGAAAAAATTAAATACCCAAAAACATTAATGTTTCAAGTCAAAGATTAAAGCTTTTAAGAAAAAATTAAATACCCAAAAACATTAATGTTTCAAGTCAAAGATTAAAGCTTTTAAGAAAAAATTAAATACCCAAAAACATTAATGTTTCAAGTCAAAGATTAAAGCTTTTAAGAAAAAATTAAATACCCAAAAACATTAATGTTTCAAGTCAAAGATTAAAGCTTTTNTTTGTCAGAAATTTGTGTATATATTTAAATTATATATATGCACAGGTTTCACATGAAATGTAATAAATTAATTCATATTTTAAATAATTTTCTAAAATTTTTGTAATAAAATTTTATTTCCTTTGAAAGGTATTCATACTTTTCTTGGGAATGTACCACCTTAAAAGTATTATAATATCGAAAAATAAGATGAATAATACGATGTCGAATAATAAATGTTTTATTCTTTCTTAAATCGATGTAAATAAATGATTTTGTATTTCTCTTAATTTGCTCTAATTAAGTTTATACAAACACATTGGAAATTTGCTACTTTAACCCTTTAATGAGCCATTTTTGTAGTAAAGGTAAGTTAAAGTATTCTTAGAATTGAAATTGACAAAAAAATAGTAATTGATATAAGGAAAAAAAACTCATTTAGGTTAGGTAAATATATTTACCACGACCTATTAGGAATTCATTGACTTTCATTTTTCGTTATTTATAAAATAAATTTTATAAATGCTACTAACTTTAAAAAGAAATATGTATTTTATAACTTTTATACGCTTTTTTAAACTAATAAATGGTTTCCAATTTTATTCAAACGCGCTTCAAGAAAGCTGAAGTTGTTAACGAATGGAAACCTAAATTGAGAGTGGTAAAAAAAGCTCGCTATGGACTTTAAAAAGTGGTGTTAAGTATACTTATCACGGCCTTTGAAAAAGTTAATAAATATTTCCCTTGGAATTTTATATAATAACCAGTATAATAATATTGTGACGTTTAAGTTTCAAAAAGTGTCAGCATATCTAATATTAGGTGAAATGTATCGTAATTTGTTTTTTCGCATTTTGCTCTTGAAGATACCCCTCCCCCCTTCAGTTATGTTATTTTTGATGTTTAAATTTATTTATCATACCCTTGAAATGAAATAAGCAGTTCTATAACTTTTTGTGCAAACTCTTGAAATAACATTAAAAATTTTTTTTTAAATAATCGCTTATAATTTTTAATATATAATAAAAAAAAATAATGTGACATTTTAAGAATTGTAATGTACACAAATTTGTTATAATTTTATAAATTATTTAAAACTAACAAGATCTTATTTTTAGAATTCGTTTAAACAAAATATGCTCTTAATATTTATAATACTTATTAATTTTAACACTTATTTATTAATAGTAATAATTAATTAAATCAAGTATTCAGCAACAGTTTGCTGTGATCCAGAGGTTCATTGAAGTTAAGGCTCCACATACAATGACATAATTGTGACGGGATGATCTACCTTAGTACCCATCGAACTGAAGCTGGGATGGCTGCTAGCCGAAAAGCGAAGCTTAGTACTTCATAATGATAGCTCAGTTCCCTAAACCACTGAGCCATCATTGCTCAATTAATTTAATGATAATAGAATAATATACGAATTTTAGAGTATGATTTTTTTTACAATTTCTTAAATTATGTAATGAATGACGAAATCTGAAAATGAAACGAAAGCATTAAAATAGTTTCCGATAAATAAAGGCGATAATATTTTCGATTTTTTTTTCTTCTTAGGGACATTTTCAACTTATTTCAGCCAAATGTAAGATTTTTTTCATTTCCAGCTACTATTTTAAGAGAATATATAATTATGGATACAGGGAGTACAATTCAAAAACAGGTATTTTTTATGGCTTTAATCATTGAAAATGAATGTTATTAAACTTACACAAATTTACCCAACGTAAAAAAATTTTATAAATGAATTTAAAAATTTCAAAAAATTTAATTATTAAAATCTCAGTTATTTAAATTTCAGAGATACAATAAAAACATA
>NC_092210.1:85261037-85267085 GCF_043381705.1 Parasteatoda tepidariorum | reverse complement strand
AAAAAAATTATTTTACCGTAATACACACAATCTGTAACAGCAAGTGATCACGGAATCGGAAGTTATGTTGTTGGTAATAGAAATGTAAAAATCATTGAGAAATTGTTCTTCAAAGGCTTGGCGTGTTCTGCTTCAATGTTTGGCATGTTCTGGTTAGCTCTTTCAAGAAGTTCTACCTTTTCTTTAGGGAAATTTTGATTCATATTTGCTGCTAATAAAATGAAGTCCGTCATTGTCAATGGTTTTGTGGGAACTAATGTCCGATATTTTCAGTCTCCCGCTAGATGGCGTACTCGAGCGTTGCGATCGCGAATTAAGAAATTTGTGTGTTTGTTTGCATGCCGAATGGCGGATAAATGGTAGACTCTAAGAATACGAAATTCAACATGATGATAAATTAATACAATTGTAAACAGATGACGATGCTCGATTTTCAATATTTAATAGATTTTTTAATTCAGAGACATTTAAGAAATTGAATTTTCTCATTGGCTTTGCTGTAGCTATTGTTATAAAGTCAACAACAAACGATTCAGTTTTGTCATATATTTTAAAGATAGCATGAATGAAATTTACTAACTTATAGCTCTAATTAGAAAAAATTAGATTATTGCGCATTCTGCATTACTTAATTCGCGATCACAATGAACTATAGGGGGCGTTGATGTATGAGACGAATATCTGTGATTTCTATATGAACAGTCATTCAGCTACTCTGGAGACGTCTTTAATGCAGCGAGTAGCATTGTAACGTTCCTTCTTTATTGCGACTTCTTAAATTTAAAACAGAAAAATTTTCTATATTACTTCTTATGCAAACGAAAACAAAATGGTATCTCATTTCTTTAGATAAGAATCATCCAAAACTTATGGGAAAAATATTTGCAAATAAACAGAGAAAAAATATGTATCTTCTTATTAGAGTTAAAACCTAATGCCTGAGAAATAGTTTTACTAAATTTATTGATATAACATGAAAGGCCTATTTAAACTTTACATTCCATAGTTTTAAGAATCATATTACTTACAATTTTCATCAAAAAATTTTAAATTTAAATAAAAATCATTATTTAGAAATTAAAAAACTTAAGATAAAGTATGCTTACGGAACAAAAAAAACAATTCAAAAAATTCTTCACATTAAAATCAAAAACTTGCTCATGATTTTTTTTTATTCATAATCGGACGTAGAAAATCATTCTATAGAAAATTATCATCAAATATCCCTGCATATCCACCTTTGGACTCCTTATTGCCTTGTTGTTTGTTGATGATGTGATTTTTGACGCCATTTTTTAGCGCTCCGAAAATTCGTCTTTGGGATTTGCCAAAAACAGATCAAAATGCAATTTTATTTTTTCAGGAGCGAAATATTTTACCCAAAAACCGAAAATGTACCAATTCCCATGACGTGAAAATTTATCTTGGTAAACGTGCATTTTGTAAATGTTCTTTCATTTGGAATCTTATTTATTAGAGTTCATATGGCGATAGCATCAGGTGAAAGAAAATAGAGATTGCTTTGAATCTATGTTAAACTCTATATCGGCCCATTTTCCACCGAAATCCGATTGGCTACTTTGACTTTAAATAAAATGTTCTATTTTATGGTTTATCGCAAAAATTTTAGGTGTAGATTGGCGACACTTCTGCCAAAACCGTCAAATCTGTAGCGACGGTGGTGTTACTACGTAAGTACCGAATTTTTATTCCATACTATTCTGAATCATATTACTTTAAACATTAGAATATGCAAGAAGTATACATAAACACATAATGCTATACCATTTAATTTCTCAAAAAAAGTTTTTTGACAAAATTTTTTATCAAAAATTATAAACTAAAAAACGTAAAATAAAGAATTCTTAGGATGAAAGAACGATTTTAAAAATTCCTCATATTGAAATAAAAACTTTCATATTGTTTCTTTTTTTTATTCTTATAATTCTTAATCAGACGTAAAAAACCATTCTGTAGAGAATTATCATCAAATAAGAAAAAAAAAATTACAAGCAATTTTTTATTATAATAATCAGAAGACTCACACTCTTTATAAATCCGCAGAATTCCAAATGGAATGTTCTTAGTTTGAAAACTTTATTTTCAAATAATATATACATAGATTATCCCTTCATTACTTTAGATAACATACCACACAGCAAAATTTTATAATTGTATGATCTCGATATGAATTTCAATATGTAACTTAAAAACATAATAGCTGAATTTCAGTTAAAATTATTCGTTCAAAACTAAAAACTACTTACCAAGAAAACGATAGAAATTTATTAATAATCAGCACAAATGATACCATTTCAAGTAATTCGTATGATTCTTTATTGTTGTTTTCCGAATTATATAGATACGGAGATATATACTATTCTATGAATAAGATGAATATTCTATAACTATTACAGTTCTGAATTCACATTTATTCATTGGAGGGGCGAAAGCATTGTTGACTTAATTTGTAAGGAATTGAAGACAGAAAAAATTATTTCATCGTAATACACACATCTGTAACAGCAAGCGATAATGAAATTATGTTGTTAGTAACAGAAATGTAAAAATTATTGAGAAAATATTCTTCAAATGTTTGGCGTGTTCTGGTTAGTTTTTTCAAGTTCTTCTGCCTTTTCCTAACGGAAATTTTGCTTCCTAATTGCTAAGAAAATAACGTCCGTCTTTGCCAATGGTTATGATAGAACTAATGCCCGATATTTCCAGGTCCCCGCTAGAGGGCGTACTCAAGCGCTGTTATGCTAGATTATCTAAATGATCAACGATACCTTCTAAGCACTAGGAAGCATAAAAGGATTACATCACATGATTAATATTTTTAAGATTATCTGAAACCAATCGTTTGTTTTGCTTATAGTTATGCTTTCATAACGTGTTACTACAAAACTAAATAATTTAATGTCAGCAGTAAATGAAATTTGAAAACTATTGAACTATAAAGCAAATTTAAGGGAGGAATGGTAATAATTCGTGGAAGAGAAATGGAATAAAACACCAATATTATTGACGTCAATATAATTAATTTTGGTGATAGTTACAAATCGAAATAAAAAATAAACTATGTACTTAAAATCAAATTTAATGGAAAAATGCAATTAATTTGCGTAAGAGAGAGTAAAAAGTCGCCTTACAATTGTTAATACTTAATTTTAGTAACAGGAACTACTGTCATCATGGTAATTGGTGCACTTTAAAAAAAGTACCAAATTTACTCTTATAGGTGCAAAATATTTTATGAGTAAATTTGATAATGATTATTGCTACACCAAATACTGCACATTTTTATGATAGATTTTTACTGTTCCTCGAAGATATAAATACAGGCAAAAGTGGCTTGATTGTGATGAATTTTAAATACCATGAGTTGCCTCGAGCAACAGCATTATGCCAGATGATACCGAATACATTTTGATGCTATGAACCACTAAAAATGTGCCTCGCTTAATCTAATAATGTAAAGACGCCGAGAAGGGTAACAAATAATCTATACATATTACAAAATATAGAATGTGTGTGTGTCTGTATACCGGATTCCAAAAATAAGATATTCAAAAGGAATCTAAATGAGTAAAATTGTAAATAAATTATGGAACCCCATTTTGGATTTTTTAATTATATTTTAAATTCAGAGGCATTTAAAAAAATGGAATTTTCTCATTGACTTAACGGAAGGCATTGTTCTAAAATAAACTAAAGTTCAACTATACTTAAATTTTTTCGAATATATTAACACAGTAACTTTTGCTAGCTTATATCTCTAATCAAAAAACTGTTTATTGCCCGTTCTGTTATATAAATTATTTTTTATTTGTTATGCCAGGTGATCAACGGTATAGCATAAACAAACTACAGCACCAAATTATTATTTCTAAGGTTTCCTTTAACAACGAATTTATTTTGATTATACTTATGTTTTTCAAACGTGTTTTCATAAAATCAAATATTTTAAAATCAACCTTAATTGAAATTAAAAAAAGTTTTATACTGAAAATAAAATTTATACAGAAATGGAGCTGAATCGTTGGGGATAAGCATGAAAAATGTCAATATTATTGCTGAAGCCAACGATAATTAATTTTGATAAACTAATATAAATCTGGTATTAGTTACAAATTGTAGTAAAATAATAAGCTATGTACTGAAAAATAAAATTAATGAATCGAATGTTACTAATTCGTTAAAGAGATCTTGAAAAATCATTGGCAAACTATTATTATCGTCAATGATGCTGTATTAATTATGGTACTAAATTCGAATTTGAATAACGAAATAAGCAATGAACTAAAGAGCAAAATAATTGCAAAGAATGTACATATTCATAACGGGGAACTATAAAAAGTGAAAGGTCGCCATACTATTATCTACACCAACGATACTTAATTTTGGTAATATGCACTACTGGCACCATTTTAACTAGATCAGCTTTCATAGGTGCCAAATATACTTTTATATATTGGTACAAAATATTTTATGAGTAAATTTGGTGTCGATTACAGCTGCACCAAAACTATACATTTTTATGATAGATTTTTTACGGCTTCTCGAACCATTCTGAACACTTATATTTTTCATGTTACCCGTTTGCTTTAAGTTTTGTATTATTCCATGTTTGTACCAAACCCATGCAGCATTGAGTTTTGTATTTTGTTTACCAAGTCTTGAAGAAATTTTAGGTTTGTTAAAAACTTGTAGGAGAATTCATGGCATATTTTTGCTGGAATTCAAGAATACAATCCAACAATCTGTCATGTTTTATCAACAAATACAGGACGGATCAACTATCCAACAAATCCGTTTAGCATGAATAAGAATCAAATACCATCTGACCCATCTAAAAGTGGAAATTTCAGGAATTGAAAACTGAGTAACTTAATGTCTCAAGAAAGCAATTGAGCTGTATATAGTTATTTATGAAATTAATAATCTTTTACTTATTCAGTTTTATTAATTTGCATTTATCTTTACTGATACAGATTAACTAAATTTTCTTTTAACGCTGATTCATAAACATTCTGAACATTATAAATAGAGCTATTTTAAAATAGTCTTTCGTCCATTGCTAAAAAAAACAATTTTATCCAAAAACTGCATTTACAGTTTTTTTTAGGAATACATACACCATATATCTTTACCGTTTTATATTCTTTTCATCTTCTTTTCTTTACAGAAATTGGAAAAAGAAATTTTAATAAAGTCTGATCAACAAAAGTTATGCATTTTCAAAGAGTATGAAGGAACTTTTTACATTATATATTTTAAAACATATTTTTGAATGCTAAGGCATATCTATAAAAGAAAAAATGTATATTGCAGTAGATTGAAAACATATTTTGAAAAGCAATATGGACTTATCTATATTCAGCAGACTTCTAATTTTGTTTTTTTAGCATGTATTTAATATACTTTGCATTTATGGAAAGTCTATATTTTGAATTCTTTGATGTATGTTTCATCAGGGTGAGAGGTATTTTTATTAAATGAGAAATAAAAAAAGAAACTGACATTATAAATTTTTAATATGCGATTTCTTATTGCATCTTTAATCTTTTCTAACATTATTCTAATATGCAGTTATTTTTAAAATTACATTCTTGTCAATTCCAGTT
The DNA here is from genome assembly GCF_043381705.1 of Parasteatoda tepidariorum. NCBI lineage: Eukaryota > Metazoa > Arthropoda > Arachnida > Araneae > Theridiidae > Parasteatoda > Parasteatoda tepidariorum. The sequence continues at coordinate 85,261,458 of NC_092210.1, read as the reverse complement.
ATTTCTTTGTAATTCTTTCTACGTAAAACGCATAGAATTATTCAATTGATAGATGAAATTATTTAATTGTATGAAGAAGGGTCTTTCAACAATAATTCAAATCCAACTTAAGACAAAACTTTTTGAAGAACAGACATTTTTTTGCCATATAAAAAACACTTGAAATATGATTCTTTATATTTTTGATAACCTACTAATGAATAAATCTATATAGTAATAAATATATATATGAAAAAAAATATTTATGAATTAACATTGTGTCTCACTTGTGTCTCATTAGAACTTATTCTAGTTATTACGAATCAGAAGTACTTACTAGGATTCATGCCTTTTACTTGTTTTCAATTCATATTTCATAAGTTATTAAATAAATTTCGAAAAATAATAAATGGTGCCAGCTAGCGATGATCAGTATATATAT
>NC_092210.1:85180309-85261030 GCF_043381705.1 Parasteatoda tepidariorum | reverse complement strand
TATATATACAGGGTGATCCTAAAATATATGTCAAAAATGTAAAGATAGGTAGAGGGGACATAAATAAGCATATTTCGGATAGGAATGTGTGTGCGGTAATGGCACATTGAAGCACTAGCTTGTAAAGCAGCATGAATCAGAGAAAACTGAAAAGACAAGTAAAGACAAAAAAAAAATTTTCAACATCCAATTGTCAACAACAAGAGGTGCTCGAAAGAGCAGCCACCATAATTGATACAAGATTCACAGCGACGGCGCATGGATCGGCGTACAATAGAAAAGACGTTTGGCATGTCGAGCACATGTAAAGCAGCAACAGGAAAGCGGGCAACAAGATCTTCCTGATGGGACTCTTGTACACCAGGCTTTTCATATGACTCCAAACGAAAAATCCGAGCAGGTTAAATCAGGCCAGGGAACTGGACCTCCCCGTCCTATCCAATGCTGGCCGTAGACCGCGTCCAAGTGATTTCTGACCCTCCCTTTGCATCCTCTGAGCAGCTAAATCGTTTCCTTGTGCAGCCCCATACATGAAATGCACATTGGCAAGCTCCACATTGGTGAAACGATGCATGCTGTTTGAGATCCGTGCGGGAATCCAGCTAGCAAGCGCTTTTATATGCCGCAGTAATCAGCGCTCCCTACCGGCTCAAGGCGGCATTACCGCACTCACAATCCTATACGAAATATGCTTATCCCCTCTACCTACCTTTACATTTCTGACATATTTTAGGACCACCCTGTATGAATGATATTTTTAGGGTCGTTTTGGTAAGGCAAGAAACATGCAGCCCGTGCAATGTTTAATTTTTTTTTTTTAAGACTGCACTTCGGAAGTAAGAGTTTTCAACTTTTAATTTCAAACTCATATTTCACAGCAGTAAAGATATCAAAGCATATATTGCATGTTGCATTTAATGTGTTGTTAAAATTTCAGTGAACCTAATACTTTTGAGATATTTCCGAGTCTTAATTACGAGGCAAGAGGAATTCAACGAATTTCAAGCAAAAGAAAAACATTATGGTTTTGACAAATCATATAACATTATTTTTAATAATCCCAAGACATTAATCATATTAAATAAAATAAAAAATGAAAATGCTTTTAAATATTTAATTATAGTAAGCTTTAGTTACCAAACCATGTATCAAAAATACCAAACGAGCAAAAAATATAATAAATTGTTTAATTGATTTTGATTAACTGTGTGATTGTTTTTTTTTTTTTTTCATTTTTCAAACACATGGACTTTGCTTGTATAAAAGTAAGCATTATTCAACTATCAGCTTAATGAGCTTAGGTAATAATTTATGCTACAATAATTTATACAATATTAGCTGAAATTACATTTTTATCGTTGATGAACCCTGACAATTTAATACAGTAACTTAATCAGAACAAAAAAAGAACATTTGAATTTTTAATGCCATTCTTGCGTATACTGTAAGCTAATAATAATATTTCTGATCCTTCTATTTATGCTTGATGCTGCTTTGTTGAAAAACTGGCTTATCATTATTTCTTACTCTAATTATAAAAGGATTTAAACTGGCTATTTAAGCACTATATTTTATTCAATTTTGCTTACCGTAAGGTAACTATACTTTACTCAATTTATTTTTTTAATTACTTATCCTTGCTTTTATCTTTCAGCAATTATTTTATACACTCTATAAAAAAAAATCGACGCACCAAGAACACACAAAGATGCTCAAAATCAACGCTCGATCAGGCTGGAATGATGCCGACTGGGGACGTATAGTCTTTAGCGACGAATCCCGCTTCCAACTGTGTCCTGACGATCATCGAAGACGTGTTTGGAGACGCACAGGGCAGAGGGGGGGGATCCCGCCTTCACTATTGCACGCCACACCGGCCCTCAACAAGGCATTATGGTCTGGGGTGCCATTTCCTTTGACAGCCAGGCCCCTTTGGTCGTCATTAGAAGTACACTCACTGCACAGCGGTACGTCGACGACATCCTAAGACCTGTTTTGCTACCGTTACTTTAGCAGCACCCTGGGCTGGTTTTTCAGCAGGCAATGCTAAACCACATACGGCACGTGTTGCTATGAACTGTCTACAAGCTTGTCAAACTCTTCTTTGGCCAGCCAGATCACCAGATCTCTCTCCCATCAAGCATGTCTGGGATAAGATGGGAAGGCGATGGATCGTTCGACAATTGGATCAAATTTGGCAGGAAATATCGCAAGAGACCATCCGGGAGCTTTATCGGTCTATGCCACGCCGTGTGGCAGCTTGTATCCAGGCTAGAGGCGGGTCAACACCTTATTGAACTTGTTTCTGTAACTCTGCAATAAATTATTCAATTGCTCTGAAATTTCAATCATTTATTATTCAGTACATTGTCTTCCTATGCACCAATTTTCGTTTCAATCGGACAACTCCTTCTTGGTGCATCAAGTTTTTGGTTATAGAGTGTAGTTTTGAGTATCATGAAAATAAAAATGTGATTTCGACTTTATATTCAGATTTAAACTCGACTTGATGATTAAATTTTTTTGAAATAATTTCTAAGTAAGTTAAGTTGCGAATGGCAACATGGTAAGCACAAAGAGTTTTAAACGTTTCAACACTGAAATGTGATTTAAACATGAAAGAATTTTAATTCAAAGGCCGCTTCAGTCTTTCACTCATAATGGAACACTAAAGCCGCACTTGTTCAAGCGACTTAGCCATCGACTCTCGTTGAGGTGACCTAGGTTCAAATTCTGCTCTCCTCCGGCACTGGACAAGTGCTAACACAAAATATCCATATCTTAAACGAGTTTCTTCCACTAAGATAATTTTTTCGCAGGAAGTAAAAATCTGTTATGATTACAGATTTCTTTTGCGACTCACAGAAAGAACCTGCTTTGGTGTTGCAGAAAAGATTTATTCCGATTGTTTATTTCATTAATAATTTTTTATTATAACAATGTTTCTGTATTGTAAAAAGCCATTGTAATAATGCATTTCCTCTAACTTTTACAGTAAAAATCGTTGAGACTAAGTATTTACTAAGTAAGTTTTACTTTTTAGCCCAGTGAACTCTGCTACCAGTTTCAAACTGTACATTTAAAGATTTAAAGACTTTAAAAGCAGCCCAGTTTTACCAAGAATCACTGTCATTTATCAGAAGATAATAGGTGCAAGTTGAAAAATAATTTTTGCAGCTTGCGCATATATGGATTCCTACAATATAACGCAAAGAAACATCCCTAATTCTGTTCCCCGAAATAAATAAATAATAATGAAATAAAAACATTCGTTTCAGCATCCTACAACAATAACAATTTAAATTACTATTATAATATTTTATAATGATTTTTTTTAAAATCGAAGATAAGAATTGAAAATAATTGACATAGTTCTTTTATTAACGTTTCCTCCTTACTTTAAAATATTCCCTTTTTTAATTGTTTTAAATATTTACCTCGTATTTCCATAGCCTTCAGAGTGACCAATCAAAATGTTTCAGTTGAAATTCTTGGTGACAATGATCTGTCGGAGCTACGTTTACATTTTCCTTTTAGAATAACAAACTGATATCTTTTTTTTTTCTTCTTGTTCGGATCTAACATGAAATAATTAGAAATTTTATTTCAATAGCGTAAAAAATTTTTTTTTCTTCTCCACCATTTTTTTTTATCTTAAAACTTCGGTCTAAATAATTTTTCTCTAATTATTTTAAATAATTTGCTTAGTTATTTCTTCTTAAAATTATTTTGATTTGAAGCATTACTTATTTTATTTAATTTTTAAAATGGTGTTCTCAATACATATATTATTTTATTCGTTTCGGAATGCATGAATATATACGGTTTTAGTTATGAAGCAAACAAAAAGACATACCTAAAATTTTAGTAAGATGTAACTCTTGCGATTTTACGATAAACAGAACACCAGAACAAATAATTTGATAAACTATCCTTGGACAGATCACCCATAAGTGAAGATGAAATTATAGATTAGATTTGAAATAAATTATACATTTACTAACAATTTTACACATTCTTTACACATTCATTTTTCTCTTACTTGATTTAGTAGTAATGTTACACTTAAGTGAAAACCTGAAGTAATATGAAATAATCTTTTAACATTTTGACAAGTGGAGCCTATTTACGATTTTCAGGAAGAATAACTGGAACTTTTTTACCATAATCAATATCAGCATTAAATAAATGCCCTCCAGCCACCAGAATTCGGAAAAAAGGATTTTACAATTTCAATTAAATTTAAGGAAGACTGAATTATTTCCTTTGAATAATTTTAATATCCGAAGTAAACATTTATGATTGAAGCATATTTATAAGTGCGGCTTCTGCTCGGTTAATCTCTGCTACCTTCAATGAGCCAGACTTTTTATACAAATGGGTTGTTAACGAATCTCATGTATTTGTACACGGGACATAAATTAATAATTTCATTGAGAAAATTATTAACATTTTAAGTAATACCAGAAAAAATTTTTTTTGAGTTAACACTGTCATTCAGAAGGGCAGGGCAATTAGTCCTCACTTAAATCTGTAATTCTTTATCAGACTCTAAACCTTCTGAAAAAAATATCTTGTGGGATTTTCTTGAACGTCACGTGACCCCACTACAAAATAGATGTATGTTTCTTTATTATAGCCACTCTGTTTCGAACAAACGGTTTTAAAACTGAAGGAATTTGACTATCATCGAGTCACTCTTACAAATAATCTTTAATTAGATCAAAATTTTGGGCAATAATAAATATTTTTACGGTGCTAAGACAATAAGACAGAGGCCGAGAGTTCCAACCTGGATATTGTCCAACTTCTTAGAGGGGGGGGGGACTCTTGGTTTACTTGTGAAACTCGATAATGTCTTTCCAAAAGAGTTTTCTAATTTGCAGTAAAGTGCTTCTTCAAATTATTTTTCTGAAGCACCGAGAAGCCATGAATTTTAATAATTTCTAGATTTTTATTCAGGGAGCGTCTTGAAATTTTGATGATATTTCTGCTTCCAAATAATGTTAAGAATTAATGCCGTTCTCGGCAGTCATCTTCTTGCAACAAATCAATTAAATTAATTTCAACTATCCATCGTCTCTTCATGTTCTCCACAAGATTTTTGACACGTACATCGTAGGAACCGCATGACCTAAAAGGCTAATAAGTTTAGCAAGTGTGGATAGAAGTAAATGCTTCGTATAAGAACTGTTAAAAGAACATTGGCTCCAAATAGAAAATAGTCCCTTCTATAGGTTTGCATTACACTCTAAACTGATTAGTTTCTGAATGAGCTGCGAAATTGTTGTACCGATTGGATTCTGGTAACAGCTCCATGTTATTCCAGCAAATACGAGATTTCGCATCTCCATGCCAATCTTTCCCAAAATCAATACTGATTGATGCTGAATCTCTCTGGCATCATTTAAGGTTGAAGCTCAACACAAGACATCTTCCAAATAAAAATTGCCTCTTAACACAGATGCTGAAAGGGAAAATTCGTCTCCCCGTCTAAAGATAGTTGCTTAAGAGATCTTTGAGATAAATGAGGAGCACTGATATTGCCTTACAAAACTATTGCAAGTTCATAAGTTTTTGAAAGATCATTCCCACTCTCGCTCCGCAGTATTCTCTAAAGACAATGTTGATTTATGACAATGACAATGTTGATGACAATTGGAAACATCATTTTAATGTTAGTGATCAATGCAAAAATATAATATCAAGAGGTAAGCTCTCGTACTTTTTCATGTAAAACTTATTTTATAAACGGCTCATTAATTTCACTTCTCTTTTCACTTACACAGTCTTTTGAATAACTCCACTCTTATACTGAATACCATTTAGTGATATTGCATTATCAGTTAAGGATGAGCAATTAAACACAACTCAATGTTTCGCAGTGTTCTTGTCAGGGTGATTAAATGCCTTACCTTGCAACATAGTATGTGACTTTGGCTTGTCTTCATTTGTTGCCTCTTTTATATGGTCTAACTTTTCATACTCTTTCAAAAAATTACAATACAATTTTAAATAGAATCACAACTGATCAATATTTTCTTGAATCCTTGGTTGCCCTTTTCAGTTTTATCAGTTTTTATTTTACCGTAATTTTCGAACATTTTTTAAAAATAATTAAAACAGTTCTTTCAAACTCCGCGCATTTATTTTCATATAGTTGTAACTATAACTTATCAAAAGATCATTTACCTATTTCCCTAGAAACCTTAGTTATCTTCACTTTAAGGAACATTTTTTTTTTTAAGTCAACATGGCTGCCATGATTAAATTTTCGTACAGTTTACAAAATTGAAATAAAGTAGAAATGCTCTCATACTTTTTTCGTGTAAAACTTATTTTGTAAACGATTCATTACGCTTTACTTCTGTTTTCACTTACACAGCATCTTTGATGTAACTGGCACTATGGGCTATTGGTGACGGTCTGGAAGACATCCTTGAGGATGATCCGAAGACATGTCACAGCAATTTTGATCCTCTGCAGAGGGGAGGGCTCCCCTGATTTAGTAGCCCAACAACCTAAACGAAGTCGAGCACTTTTCTGTAGAACAGTTTAATGAGGATCGATACCGCACACCCTCGGTCGCTCCGCAGTCTAATCAAAGAGGTCACCCATCTGCTTACTGACCGCATCCTGTGATGCTTGACTTCGGTGTTCTACTAGGAACCATGTCTTTGCGATCAGTCCACTGCGGGACTGATATTAAAGATTACTTAACATAGGGAGCAAGCCCCTTGTTCACTGGCGGTCGCCAGCCAATAGCTTCGCAATTTTTGTTCCGTAAAACAATATTTTTAGGCGTAATTATATATTATTCACATTCATTTAAAGTATAAGCTCTTTAAAGAATTAAATTTGCTCACGCCTATGCCCTCACTTTGAACTTTATTTTTCTTTAGATTAAATATTTTTTATTAATATTGTTTGGTAAATATGATGAAATATTTTATAAGATTCTATTTTTCTTATGATTCTACCAAGATTTATTAGTGAACATAAATAATTTTGCTTTTAAAATGACATTTCAAACTAAACGCATATTGCTACCACACATTCGGTGAGTTTATAATGGTATTTTGATATTTTTGCTTACCAAACCAGCTGAACTATTATGTACCATTTTTGCGCACCTCACATTAAGCATGAAGGTGATCGTTAAGTTTTAAATCATTTAAAGAATCTCCCTAACGGTAGTTTATAAAAGCATATTAATGTAACTTGCATAAAAATCCAAACTTTAAAATGCTTAATAAGTTTAGAAACTTATTCAAATAAGCTTATCGTAAAATGTAGCGTAGTGAGGTAGTATCATAGAATTACTGTGCAGTAAAAAATCAACTCTTTTAGTTTTAAACTTTTAATTTAGAAAACAATTTAAATAAAAAACGTAATAATAACTCAATAAAATGAGTGAGAAAAATAAATATTGTAGGTGAATGCTTCTAAATTCGGGAAACTAAAATATTTGCTATTAAAACAACACCTTTATAAATTTTATTAATTTCATGTTAATGGTCATACCATGACATTTCCCAGTAAAGGAATGTGCCGACAACAATGAAAAACTGAGACACTATCATTATATATTTTTAAATAGTTAGGTATTGTTAAAATAACTTTAACATCAGTTTTTAATAAGAAAAAATGTATAAAGAATAAATAGACTTTAATTTATTATCATTGGCAAAATGGGTCTTGTTTTGGATTTGATGGCGTCCACTAGCTTTTCAACTGCGTTTAGGAGTAATAGTAAAAAGTGCGCATGCGTCGTCATTGCATGCGTTGCTATGGTAATCGTTACTCTTTATCTTTTTATTTTCAATAGCAGGCATTTTTAATTTATTCACATAATAATAATTAAAATTATTTTTATATTCCTTTCATTATTAACTCATAATTACTGGCTTGACGGTTGTTTTAATATAAATATAAATGCGGAAGAAGGAAAAGTATTTTGTGACGTCATGAAACACGGACCTAGGCAGGGTATGAAAATCACCCTGACGACAGACATCAATTGAGACAGTTTCTGCAACCCATGATTTGAAATGTTGGGGTGCTTAACGGAGTCAATCCGGAAGGAAAAAGCATTTGATCAATGAGTAGCCAGTGATAGTAATAAGACGATCACAACTTTTTCATATTAATCTTGGGACGACAGATGTCACGCAGATTGACAAGCATACATATTAAAATTAATTTAACTATTTGTTTACTTATCTCTACACTAAATTATAGTTGTAATGTATTCAAATGTTTATTTTACTTTTGAACTTTTACTAAATACTATAATTAATAAGAAACCTGTCAATAAATTAATTCCTTGAACTTAATATTTAAATATTTTGTTCTAAATTTAAAATTGTAGGGGAGAGGGGGACACATATGAACAAATTTTTTAATTTCTTAATTTCAAAAAAAATATCAATTTCTTACAGTAAAGAAGTCCATGTGTTTAAATAGTCTTTTCTTTGTCTTATGGAATTTTTTGAGATTTTTCAATTGTTCACTTGTGCCCCCCCCCATAGGGGCACATGTGAACATGCCTGGGATACATATGAACAAGATTAAAAACACAAAGCAATCATCATACTTAAAAGAAAAAAACTATTTAATATAACAGATATAGATACGCATTATACTAAAGGGGTTGCAGTTTACTATGTGAATTTATTGTGTATATTTGTTTATGTGAATTTATTGGGTTAATTTCGTCAATTTGGTTTTTCGCAACTTCATGTTCCTCAGGAGTTGTAATGGGCCTTTTTCCTTCTTCTCTAATAGTCTTTCATGCTTTTCTCTCATTTTCATTCAAAACTTAGAAGACAATTCAGCATAAAGAATATTTTATTAAATAAAGCTTAATCTTACATATATTGCTTTTGCAAAATAGATTTTCTACTAGGAATAATAATATATTTTAAAAATTATTTTAAACTTAACTTTTTAAGTACTAAAATTTTATTTCTTGTGATCATTATACAACACAAAATTGTTGACCAGCCATTGAATAAAAAAAATTTAGAAGAAGAAATTAACAATTAATTAATTAATTATGGAAAATTAAATAATAATAATTTTAAATGAATACATATATTTGAAACTTATAATATCATGAGGATAACAATCTTATTACTATGTAGGGTCACATGTAAACAGTTCACATCTGCCCCAGATGCTTTGTTCATAGTGCCCCATCATCTTTCCTAAACCTAACTTGAAAAATAAAGAATTTTCAATTAAGTAAAAAAATTAATAATTGTCATAAACTTACCTGAATGTTCCTATAATGATCTGAAATAGTTAATTTCAACTTATTAGTTGATTTATACTATGTTTTCAATTGAAGAAGCGAGTGATAAAAGTATATACAACACCAGCTGATACAAAGAAATTGTCAGAATAGAACAACAAAATGGCTCATTGTTCTGAAAGTTTTGCAGAGAGGTAGGACTAACACTACCATCTATTGAACATTTTTCAAGATTTTTTATTTCTTATCATATTGGTAAAACATACCATGTTCACATGTGGCCCCTGTTCACATGCGTCCCCCTCTCCCCTACTTTTTATTGGTTCATATCACTAAATTATACAGTATTGTAATTTTTGTCAGTTCATGAGGTTTATATATTCTGTTCTCACTTTTTTTTGCTCATCTTAACTATGTTTTGATTTGTACGAGGACATATCAGTGAGAGGTATTCTTTTTTTCCCTTCACTCTTATAGATTTCCTAACATTAATTGGTTAGTTCGGAAAAGATCATTTCTAAACAAGTTAATCTATTTTGCGCTTAATTTTTCAGTAATAATAAATTACTAATTATTTTTAGCTTGTTAAAGTTGATTAATTGGCTCCTGCGATGCACCAACTTGGTTATAGCAAATAATGGCCGTATTCACTACATTTTCTCCCTTATTTTAATCATATGAAATTAAACCATAACTTTTATAAACAATCTGGTTTTGATAAGTTTTTAATTGCTTCAATTACTCTTCCAACATGCACAGATAAATTCTTTCCTCATTTTTACAGACACCATGATTATATTTTGCATAAGGCACGAGTAATCATTTGCGTCTGCTACATTTTTTTGCGTAATACTGATAAAGCAACAGTACTTTTACTTCTTTTTTTAAAACTAAATATTCCTAATTATGTGTATAAAATAAACCAAAATTCTTATTAAACACGATAAAAATAAAACACGTTTAAATGTTTAATTTAGCTAGCAAAAAGGATTGCATGGAAAATACGAAGTTAAAAATATGTACAAAAAAGTTTAATTTAATTCCTTGCTTGGTTAATTAGTTTGTTTTGATAAAAAATAAGTATTTAATTTATGCAACAATAATTTAGATTAATGATGGGCTAAAGTAGTCTTTCCAGTTTTGAATCGTATTGGAGCAAGAAATAAATATGATAATTAAGTCAGAAAAAAATGGCGAATTAACACTTACAGAAGGAGATAAAGATATTTTATATTTAGCATTTTTATTTGAAAGTAATTTTATCTACAGTGAGTTATTTTCTTTTTACAAAAAAAATACAATAATAATCTAAGTGTTATAGAAAGCTTTAGTTATGGACGACTTAACTTTCACAACCTTTATTTTATATTTTCTACAACATTTATAGGATAACAGTTATTTAGGTAAGAAAAAGGTTTTGAAAGATAGTTTAGATGAAAATAAGAGATTTAAAACTATCCCCACTCAAATATTGCATTGGTTTCTTTGCTCATGAATGATGCATTGACTCTCCGATGAAGTAAAACGGATATTCACGAACGGAAAAAAATATATAATCTTGAAATCTATCGATTCGTTTTTTTTCGATTCGTTTCGGGAGCAAAAAAAAAACTTTGGAAATCTAAGAATTTTGGTCTTCTTTTTTTTTTCCGTGAAAATGATAGATAAACTGCAACTGAAAAGGGATATTACGTATGCGGATATTCTGACAAGCAGGCACATAACACAGAATGTTAAGTATCTGTCTTTTGTACAGAAAAATCGAGCAATTTATTTTTTTTAAAGTACATTTTTTAGGAATAAAGTCTCATCTTTTTTTTGGGGGAGGAATAAATTTTTAAAAGAACTTGGTTACAAGCCATCGTAACTATTACAAATTTAAGAAGTACTATATTTACAAATATACATAACATTACATAACTTAATTACTATTTTTCAAGTAATTTTGTCAATAATTACATTAATTTAAATATTTAAATATTTCACATTCAAACATTTTCATTAAAGTATTTTACAATATTTCTATTCTAAGATAGTCAAGCATCACTGGTTGCCGTCAGTGTGCGGGTGGGTGACCACTTGGATCAGTCTGCGTTGGGACCGAGGGTGTACGGTATTGGTCCTCGTTAAACTGTTCTACCGTAAAGTGCTCAACTTCGCGTGCAGGTCGTCGGGCTACCAAAGCGGGGGTTCCATCCCCTCTGCAGAGGATCAAAATTGCGATGGCATGTCTTCGGATCATCCTCAGGGATGTTTCCCAGACCGTCGCCAATAGCCCATTGTGCAGCTCTAGTGCGACGTAAATGAACTAGAACTACAACTAAGATAGTTTGAGAATGCCCATTCATTTAACGTTAAATAATTTTTTGAATTTACCTGTGTTTTATTTGCATTTTTAAATTTTACTCTTTTATATGAAATTACCTGTTAACAACTTGCATTTAATTTGAATCGCATAATACAAGTAAATGTTCGTTTATATTTGATATACATTAGAATATTTAGTTTTTTTAACGTTAGATTAGCTTTTTTTTAAGTATCATTAAAAGGATGTAGTACCAGGAAGTAGAACGTTATATTAACCCTCTACTTTCTGGTACTACATGCTTTTAAGGATATTAAAAAGAAGCTAATCTAACGCTTAAAAAATGAAATATCCAAATGTATATCAGATATAAGAGAGCAATTACTTGTATTATGCAGTGTAACCATAATAAAGGTGGTCAAAAAAGTATTCACTGAAATCTATTCGTCAAATACAAGTTATTATCGATTAAAAATTTCTATTATAAAAATTTCTTATGGAAATTTCTTATTACCACTTTTATTTTTGTAACCTAGTAAATGACTTATTTTTCTATATTTTATCATAGTGGATATCTATACTCAAAAATAAGTAGTAAATTAGGTTTTTATAAAAAAAAATTTGCTCATATATCTAAGAGGACACTAAACTGGCACTAAATTAAAACAATGAACATGAGCGAAACTCGTAATATCTGATTTAAGTTAGAACAACTATGCGCATGATTAATTCCTCGTGCGACTATCAAACATTAATAGTTATCAAGAATTAAATCATCCTTCTCTTTTCTACAAGTTTCCACAATTGTTTTTACAGTAAATACAAATTACGTTGCCCTCAGGCATTTTTTCAGCAAAAAATCCTTCTTCTGTTATTTTTAAAAGATAAGAGAAAGCTTTTTTGGTCAACATAAAAAGAATGATAAATACTACCAAATGGAAAGCAATCATTCAAGTGAAAAGTGTATTTACACTGGATTAAACACAAAAACATCTTGCTTATAAGAAATATATATTTCGTAAAAAAATCTTACCCAAATATTGTAAGTAGAATCATTAGATGTTTATTTATTTTACTTTTTTTGCAAGAAAGGAGTTTTAATATTTATTATTTTTTTGAGTAAAAAAAGCATCACATAAAGTAGACTCCGACATGATTTTGATTCTACACCGAAAAAAAATTCAATCACCATACTTGTATGGTAAAGACATTTCTGGAGAAACAAACCACAATTATAAGAATAAAACTAAAAGTTCAACTGTTCATATAATAGTTTTATCTTTCTTTCTGTTGTTACGGTTTACCGAAATTTCTGCTTTTCAAAATTATAGTTCTTATTACAATGTATTTAATAACAAATACAAATCTCAAAAGTAAAATGTAACCAAATGGTTTTTATGCTATGCTCTAAGGCAGGGGTGGTGAACCTTTATACACCAATGTGCCATTTTCTCTAAAAAATTGCTTAATGAGGTCATAGACGTGCCGTCAAATAATTTTGACTTCGTGATTTTTGGGAAAATAATACTAAAAACTATCAGCTCAAAACTCTTTATTTACATTGAAAAGAAATACATTTTGCAATGTCTCAATTATACAGGTAATTCAACTTAAAGTAGCATCAATGTGACTTTTGTTGTTGCAGATTAGATGACCAATAATTTATATTAGGTTCTAAGATGTTACTTTAAGCAGGATTGTTGATTTTTTTTTGCTAGTTATTTATTGTTAGCTTGTTTTTTACGGTTATTAATTATTTTTTAATATTAATTTTAAATTTTTTATTAGTAATTGTTTAATATTTTGTTTGATTTTTGTGAATTTTAATTTATTTGTTTCATAGCGTAATAACATTTGTATAATAACAATTGTGATCGGTGGAGTGCCCTAAATATTGCGTCGCGTGCTATAAACGGCACGCGTGCCATTGGTTCGCCATCCCTGCTCTAAGGTATCACGCTAAAATAACCAAAATGATCTTCAGAACTATCAATTATAAACACAAAGAATTTATAAACACAAAGAAACGGCTTAACTCTTTTCAGTTTGAAAAACAGGTAGCACAATTTTACTAAAGACAGAAAGAATAAACATTGAATGTTATGTATAATCCACTACGTATATGCTTCAGGGAGATTGACGGAAACAGCAACGCCGAGGTTCAAGTAAAACAACCATATGTTATCAGATCCTGTATTACCGCAGGTTGTTGTGTTTGTTCTTCGGCCAAACGTTNGTAAATCGTCTGCTGAATTTATGTTTAAAAATATCAAACTTTCGAATAAAATCGTCTGCGGTCGCCTTGCAACACTTACTGTTGCCAAGGCCAGAAATATAAATAGCAACCCTCGTATTACCGCAGGTTGTGTTTGTTCTTCGGCCAAACGTTCAAAGCGTAGAGCTAGTAGGTTCATTATCTTTGTGCTGTTTTTCTCATTTTTAATGCTATTTGTTCTGCAGTTTTTCTAGTAACAAGTAATTATTTTCATTTAGCTCATGACCCAGTACATGTATATAAATCAGATTTATTTAATTACTGTTGCACATTTATTGTTACATTTTGATTCGAACCCGCTACCTCCATTTTAAATAACATTTGAAGAAAAGACGAGACTGGTGAAAAAATAATCTTAAAAAAAAATCTCATTTCATTTTTTATTATTTAATCTTGCACATACACATTTATTTATTGTTAATTCTACCAAAGAATCATTACCAAAGTGATTTGGAGAAAACTAACTTGCTTTTTTTTGTGTGTGTTGTCAAAGCCAAAAACGCTGTAAATTTGCCCATATTCTGGCAATTTTGACCACACTTCCTTTCACAGTGTAATCACTCACAGCTGTTTTTTATGTGCTATCTACTTGTATGATCAAATGCTTATTTTATGTTTTAAATAGTTAAATACTCGTGAAAATTAGGGAAAAATTAAATAACCAATAAATCAGCACTGAATGACACTACGAAATCTGGCATAAAACTAAAAGACATGAACCAACACAACTAGTAACGCTTAAATAATTAAATTTTTTTATTTATTATTATTTCTTGACCTTTCCGGTAGTTTCGTATTATGAGATTAAGAAAAAATCTTTTAATAATTCATCCCAAAATAAAGATTAGCTGCATTCAGTAACTTTTTTGGGGATGCTATAGATCAAGGATCACTCATGATTGGCAAAAATTACCATAATCAAGCCATTTTCTCGGTACTAATTAGTTTTACCAACCAAATATAATAATTTTACNGCACCAACTGAAAGTTAGCTGATTTTCAATACAAATCTCTCAAAAGACGTTTGAACAGGTCGGTTAAAAAGGCACCAAATAAATAAAAACGGATCAAACTACTACAGCGCCATCTTCCTTAGAGTCTGAACTAAGTCCTCAGTCGGTAAAAAAAATGTTATTTGCAACTTAAAATAGTGAAAATTAAATAAAACTAAAATGGGTAGACTCGCCCGTGGATGGGTAGACTCGTCCCGGTTTACGGTATGTCGATATTTTATGTTCCTCCTAAACAAATTAATAACATTTCTCCATTAATTTTTTTTCAGTGCATAGCTTATTTTCATTCTAAATAGTACCTACTACTTGAACTAAACAAGCACAATTGGCTAAGGTAACTATAAGCAAGCCAATATTGTTATTGCATTTAAAATATTTAAAAAAAACATAATCGTCTGCATTTTTATTTTTTCAATGGCGCTAGCTCTAAATGATAAAAAATTTTAACAAAATTCAAAATGGTGCCAAAATTACATAATTTGAAGGCCTCTCTTGAGCAATCTAATAAAATTTTTGAACGACTATTAGGACCAAGAGTTGAAATTGCCTCTTTCACGCGCAGTTTTTTCACACATTTCAGGACGTTAGCATAAACGGTTCTGGAGTTATGGAAGACAGACACGCATGTGTAAAGTATTCGAATTATTCTTGTTTACAAAAACAAATATCGTCTTTTATTAAACTAATTTCTTTATTTTTTTAAACTATTTAAAAGCCGTTCCTTTCAAAAGAAAGCTCTTATTAAATCTTAACTCAAATTTTATCATTAATACAGAAATCGGTTTTGATTAAATTTTGAGTTATAATTTTCACATTTTAAATGTCCTCCCCTTAGAGAGAAATTGGAGTGAGTGATTTAGAGAGAAGGAGCTGAAAATAATGAAAAATTTTTAATTTTTAAAAATCACTTTTAATTTTTTCATTTTTATTCAATTTACTTTTAATTATCAATTCTAATTTTTAATACCGTTGTATTACTTTACTATTATAGTACGATGCAAAAGTAAAATATTTTTAATAAAAAAAGTACATAAATAATAACCTTTAGACTGTGATACGCTGAACTCATTCAAAATAATGCATACTTTTATAAAATTTTACAATTTTTGGTTAAATATCTTACCACAGTCATATCTACATTTAATAATAAAAATAAAGTAGTGGGTGTTTAAGCATTTTGCAAAAGAAGACTATTAAAACTTCGAATCACATAAAAAAAAGAAAATTACAATATTTTTTCCAATATGTCCCAAAAACTTAACATCTTAATCATTTTTTATATTTATTATAGATGCCGTTGATGCAAAATTATGAATTTCTTTAGCAGCTTTTTCATAAGCATTATGATTTTTATCGCAAAAGCAGCTATTATTAGATTAATAAGAATACATTATTTATATAAATTAAAAAATATTTTGTTCAGAAATATATTCAAACAAAATGTCAATGGAATCATGTCGAATATTGAGAGACTTTGAAATCCTTGAGCAAAAACAAACATTTTAGAAAAGAGATTCTAATGATTTAAACAAAATATATATGTCTACGTTAACTTTTGGAAAGAGTGAACTTATAGCTAAATCAGATATTCAGAAATTCCTTAAATGTTATGCAAAGTTTAAAAAAATTTTTTTATAAAGTATCCCAATTAAAAGAATTCGTCTTCATGAAATGATCCTTTTAAAATCATAAGAATTTAAATAAGAAGTTCCGTAATCGCTATGAATGCGGAAAAATTTAATTTTATTTACCTTATTGAACTTTTCAACTATAATAACTATTAATATATATTTCGGCTATTCATTAGTGTGTGCGATAATGAAAGTTTCATTTATAATGTTTGGAAAAATTGCCTTGAAGGAAAATGTTTGAATCACATCATTACACCAGATTTTTTTTATAATTTTTTTTTTCAAATCCAAATAACGTAACGGTAAATGCGAAAGAATTCTGCCACAGTAGAATAAGATTTTCTTTTCAATGCACCGTAACAAGATATTTCTTTCTCATTTTTAACAAAGGCATCTATTTAAATTGGAAGTTTCGCTGCAAGAAAGTTACATAAATGTATTTAAATTAAAAACACCTCTTTTATTTTGGTGTCAAATGTGTCCAAAAGTTGTGTTCAAAGGAAACGTCTTGTTTAATAAAAAAAGAATGTTAAAAAAATTATACAAAAAAAAAAGAAAAAGAAAGTCATACTCAGTTCCGGCCGTCTTTTAACAAAGGCTTACTTGGAAATAAAATTTCCTTTGTTTGCGTGACACATACAAATCTTTAACGGAACTAGAGGTAGAAGATTTTCTGACTGAGACTTTATCTTCAAAAAAGTAATAAACAAACAAATAAAAACATTAAGGGCGAAAAATAACTGTTTATCACTTAAAAAAAATCACAAGCAAATTATATTAAAATATTCAATATGTGTTTCATATTGTTTATTTTATTTTACATAATTTTGAACGATACAAAGACGTATTTCCTTTTTTTATGTATATTATGTATATTTGACTGAGACTTTATCTTAAAAAAAGTAATAAGCAAACAAATAAAAGCATCAAGTGTAAAAAATAACTGTTTATCCCTTAAAAAAAATCACAAGCAAATTACAATAAAACACTCAATCAGTGTTTCATATTGTTTATCTTACTTTATATAATTTTGAACGATACAAAAACGTATTTCTTTTTTTATGTATATTAGATAACTAGCCGTCTGTATCGACTAACTCACCGCTTCGTTGCTCCACAACCACATCATTATTCATCTTTAACCATCATCATTATTCACATTTAACCATATCATTATTCATTATAAATGGGCAAATAGGAGTTTTAGTGCAATTGGGCAAATGGACGGCCGATTTGTCCACTTACACAAATTCACCGATTCGTGGTTTCTCACTGTCTTCCACCTGCACGTTCCCATCTTTTCACAGTTCAATGACATGAGTGCCGTAAGCGGTTCTGCTGCGCCAAACATATGGTAATAATTGGAAGGAGCTGGTTATTTACCATTACTTTGAATTATGCTGATTATTGCTACAATTACCAAATACCAAAATAAAATTTCTTTATATATAAATAACATGATAAGGAAAGAAGCAGAATATTGTTCAAATTTGAGACTTCTAATTTGGTTGGTAAATGTAACTTCATATTACAATAAATTAAGAGTATTACCCTTCATACTCCCCGATAATTACAAAATATCAAGATGAATTTTTTTTTAGTTTTTCCTTCCATCTGATACGGATCAAATGGTTGAAATTCGTCACTTCTATCTTCGCTGCCAACTTTTTGCTTCGCAATAACCCCCGATAATTAGAAAATATCAAAATGAAACTTTTTAGTTTTTGCATTTTTTATAATGAACACATAGTCTCATCTTAGGATTTCTATCTTGGTAAGAACGTGTTCTGAGACTTACTGTTTATTATACTAATGATGCAATAATTACCACAATAATTACGAAATATGAAAATGAAAGATTTTAATTTGCATAACTGTTAATTAGGCTAATAACCTCAATAATTGCAAAATATGGAAATAATTTTATTTTTTTTTAGTTTTATCCTTTATCTCCACTTCTTAGTTTTTTTTAAATTCATCTTGTAAGGAATATTAAGTCCGAATTTGAGACTTCTATCCGGTAAAAAGGTGTTTTTAGGAATTTTTGTCAATAAGTGTAACTACCCCAACAAATAAAAAATCTCGCTACGAAATTTTTCAGGACCTCCCTCCACTTGATGATCGAAATATGAAACTTCTATCTGTGAGTCAAACTAAAACATGTTATTTAGCACCACTCAGTTAATTTGACTTATAACCCCTAATTACCCCGATCATTGCAAAATATATAAATGAAACTTTTTTAAAGTTGAACTAACATCAAGGAAATTTTTTAATATAAAATTTATGTAGGTATAGCGACAGAGAATAAAAAAGAAAGCATTTATTCTTCAAAAACAAAATTTTTTATTCCCAAACTTCCTGCATGTGATTCAGCATATTGGTATTAGCTGGAATTTTAAAAGGTTGACATTGTGTAATTTTATAGCACATATTAGGATTCGAATTGCATTAGGAATTTAACACTAAGCAATACAACATACATTAAGCAGTCTTTTGACCAGTTATGATATGTTTAGTCTTAATAATAACTCAATTCAATTATAATTCGAAGCAAAATATGTAAAAGCAATAGAAAGTAAGTGTACATTATTTTTAACAATTATATTATTATATGAGTACTTATTCTGAAAAATTTTGCAAAATTACGATGTTTTGTAAATTTTATTTCTTTTTCCAAAGTATACTATTCAATTATTACAGTCATCTGAGATTACTTAGATCATCGGGGAAATTTTGACCTATTTTTCTTGGTAAGTGTGGGATGCAACTTTTGGAAATATTATTTAAAATTTTATTATCTTTTATCTTGCCGTAGTTTTTTTTCTTCATTTTTTCATTTTTTGTAACTTTAGTCCCCTTACTCGTATTGTTAGGTTGTACTCATGAAGATTTTTGAACATAATTTCAAATTATCATTTAATGACTGGTTTCTTTCATGAATTATACTTCCTATACTTTCATATTTTTTAAAAAATTTATTGATGTTTTCTGGATCAAAGGCTATAAAACTAATTCCATAAAACTAGTTTTGGTTATATCCAGAGACAAACTAAGAGTAGTGAAGTACTTTATAAGGAAACACTCAATAGAATTAACAGTTTCTGATTTCATACAGAGAAATATTAAAAAAAAGAAAGAAAAAAAGCTGTTATTGACTTTATTATTTGGTAATATTCTTTAAGGAGTTAAATATTTTGTATTTAATTTTTAAACAATTTCGTTTCTTTAATTAAAGGGAGTCGGTAGTGCATATCCGATGCACCTTATCCAAGAAGCTACTTTATATCACTTGTAAAATTTTTTGGGCATATTTGAGATTTTATCAGTCGTATGTTGTGATAATGTTTTAGAGTTAACAAGAATACTTCTTAAATTATGAAAGAATTTTGATGAAACTTTCTTTAAAATATAAAGTTCTCAGTTCATAGTTTTTTTTTTAAAGAAATCCAGCCAAAACTATGTATATTAACAAGCTTATTATTTCTTTAAAGTACCTATATTATTTCTTTAAATTCTTTTATGACCCTTTGTTATATTGACATTTTGGTCATGTGTACAATTGAGTTTTAAATCTATGTTTCAATAAAGTTAATTAGTGTTTCCGCGCATTACATTTTTGTTGAAAGTTGTTCACTTTCCCATATTCTTAACCCACTGACGGTTTTGATATTTTAATTTTGACTTCTTCCGAATGTTTACAATATCTAAAAACTGCTGTTCCTGAAATTGCCGCTTGCATTTTCTAAGAACCCTTGCCAAACGGTAAGAGATGATTCCTACCCCCCTATAATGGAAAATGGTGTTTGAAGGGCCATTTTTCTCTTATTATTTACCTGACAGGTGGGGTGGTTTACTTTTTGAGGCGTTGTAATTATAGACTGTCCGCACTATCCCCTTTGCTCAGGTCTTTTTGGACGTGAAGGAAATACTTTTTCCAATCTGTTTGAAAATATTTCATTTGAGCTGTGAGTGAGCATAGAATCTGTTGCGGCAAAAAAAAAAGAAACAAGTAAAATCTAGCGTTGCGTTTTAAAATTTGTTTTTATCAATATTTTTCTTTTTATTACATCATTGTACTTTTTATTACAGTATTTTTTGTCGATAACGTAGATTATTTTATATAGAATGCATCAAAATGTATCTAACAAAAATTCGACTTATTATGTAGAAGTGCAAGTTTTTAATTAATTTGGAGTAATCAACTTTCCCATTATTAATGGTATAAAGACAGAAATATTTATAAGTTGTGCGAAATAGTATAAAGTTGTGTAAAATATTTCAAACAAACATTTTTTAATAATTCATTTGCATTAAATCGGTTATTTAAAAAATGGCACGAGTATTTTTTTTCTGCATTTTTTTTTTTAGAATGAAATAATAAGTATTTATTCTAGAGATAAAGTAAATATAGTAACAAAATTTTGCTTTTTATTTTTTTAACAACGCAAAGGTTTATTTAGAAGTCATAAAAATATTAGTAAAACGAAATTAAAATATCTATTTTAATTATTAAATCCATTCAATTAAAATTCGTTTAATAAAAGATTAAAATAATGATATCAATTCACGACTCGTGCTTTTTCTACATTAAATAAAAGTTATGACACATGGATAAAGAGTCTAGTTGTGATGCTATTCATTTCGTTTTTGTGCAGATCTAATTTTATACCTAAAAAAATGGCAAAGTCAATGATAACTCGATTTAGTAAAATATGTGACTTATACTCATTTTGAAATTATCTATTTAATTTCTAGATATGATGGAAGCTCGTATGAACACTTAGTAGCAAAATAAAAATTACTAAATATCTAGTTTTTGTTCCTTCAGCTGTTTAAACTTTAACTCTTTTAATTATTAATTCTACATATTTGATGGAACTATATCTCGCTCATTATAACTATTCAATAATACTTTTATATTTACTCCAGCACAATAATTTGTGTAATTTAACTCCACTTTTACTCCAATTTACCTTAATTGAGTTATTTTGTTAGAGTTTGTTACAATCGTCTGAAGTTGATGGTATATTTTTATAAATTTACTATCATGCTTGTCAGGGAAGTAAAGGTGGCCTGCGCGTAAGGTAGATCATACCATCACAATTATTCCATTGTATGTGGAGCCTTAACTTCTATGAGCCTCTGGTTCACAGCAGACTGTTGTTGAATACTTGATTTAATTAATTATTATTATTAATAAATAAGTGTTAAAATTAATAAGTATTATAAATATTAAGAGCATATTTTGGGTAAACGAATTCTAAAAATAAGATCTTGTTAGTTTTAAATAATTTATAAAATTATAACAAATTTGTGTACATTACAATTCTTAAAATGTCACATTATTTTTTTTTATTATATATTAAAAATTATAAGCGATTATTTAAAAAAAAATTTTTAATGTTATTTCAAGAGTTTGCACAAAAAGTTATAGAACTGCTTATTTTATTTCAAGGGTATAATAAATAAATTTAAACATGAAAAATAACATAACTGGGGGAGGTAGGCATCTTCAAGAGCAAAATACAAAAAAACAAATTACGATACATTTCATCTAATATCAGATATGTGGAAACTTTTTTGAAACTTTAATGTCTCAATATTATTATACTGGTTATTATAAAAAATTCTCTAAGGCAAATATTTATTAACCATTTCAAAGGCCGTGATAAGTATACTTAACACCACTGTTTAAAGTTCATGGCGAACTTTTTTACCACTTTCAATTTAGGTTTCCATTTGTTAACAACTTCAGCTTTCTTGAAGTTTAAAAAAGCGTATAAAAGTTATAAAATATATAATTCTTTTTAAAGTTTGTAGCAATTATAAAATTTATTTTATAAATAACGAAAAATAAAAGTCAATGAGTTCCTAATAAATCGTGGTAAATATTCTTACCTAAGATAAATGAGGTTTTTTTTCTTATATCAATTACTATTCTTTTGTCAATTTCAATTCCAAAAATACTTTAACTTACCTTTACTAGAAATAAATGGCCCATTAAAGGGTTAAAGTTGCAAATTTCCAATGTGTTTGTATAAATTTAATTTGAGCAAATTAAGTACAAAATCATTTATTTAAATCAATTTAAGAAATAATAAAACATTTATTATTCGGCAGTTTATTCGACATCGTATTATTCATCTTATTATTCGATATTTTAATACTTTTAAGGTGGTACATTCCCAAGAAAAATATGAATACCTTTCAAAGGAAATAAAATTTTATTACAGAAATTTTAAGAAATTAATTAAAATATTAATTAATATATTAAATTTCATGTGAAACCTATGCATATATATAATTTAAATATATACACAAATTTCTAACCAAAATAAAGCCTAAAAGCCTAGCTGTCAGATAATTGACATTTAATAATAATATACTTCCTCTTCTACATTTGAATACTTTTGCACTGCTTATTGATACTGATGAGTTTATGATTTTGATTAAGCATTTTTCAGAGATTTCAAGGTGCTATGCTATCAGTTTACAGCGTTTACTTACCAATCATTCCCTACTTAAATCAGCACCAAATTAGTTTCAAAATTCGTTTTTGAAGCTAATTTTGAAAAAAAGTTGTTGCTAAAAAAAAATTGCTTTCACGCTGTCAAACAAATCACCTTTTTGTTAGGACTCTTCCATAGGTAATCGCATAAAATGATATTTTAGCTAATGAACCGTGAATTCAGTACAAGTATAATTTTACTGTTGTTGTTCTATTAAATTGCATCGACAGTTATTTATAACTGAATTTAATGGAAATGTAGCAACTGATTTAGGAGGGAGAGAATATAAAAAAATTAACATAGGATCATATGAAAAAAAAAAAGTATTTCGAAGTTAAGTGAGATGATGCTAACCAACCTGCAATTACACCCTTAACTAAAATTGAATCATTAATTCAATAATTAATGCCTGCCTCTTAAACTAGATAATGCTTTGAAAGAATAAAAATGGAAACTGAATATTAAATATTAATTTTTTAATCACTAACAAAAAATCGCAATTTGTATTTTTTTTTTCTTCTTCTTTTGTATATTAGAAAATGTTTTTTGAACCAGCAAAAGAAAAAACAATAATGGGAAAAGCTACCATTATTTACTCACAAAATACTCTATAAATTAAAAAGAAATATAACTAAATGGAAAACTATTTAAACAATTGAAGATAATATTAAATGCAAATAATTTATAAACATTATTTTTAAATATATCAGATTCTTTTTTTTCCATACATTTAGGTGAATCACTTTCACCTTTTTTGTACTATATTTTCAAAATTAAAAACAATCACCTGCACTGAGTCAATTTTAACCTCTTACTTTTTTTTTAAATCAATTTTAATCTTTGCGAATTAACATTAGATGAAAATTAGTTCTATTTTGTCATGTTATTCCCTTCCCATACCGATTTCTTTTTTTTTTTTTTTTTTTCCTTTTTATACTGAAAAAATTTTTTTTTCAGTTAACTATATTCGAAAATCCTTTCGCAGTTTCTTTGAAAGCAAACTCCATTGTGTATTGAGTATTTCTACCCTTCAGGTGATGGAGTGGACATCAATTAACCGTAGCTGAGAAGGGAGTGAATTTCAATCCCATTTCCGCAAGTAAGGGGGAAAGCATTAGCGACTTTTCACGTGCATGGCCGTTTCGCCGGACAAAAATCCGAGGCTTTTTTTACGTGCAGGACCATCTATAGGTGGAAAAATGAAGGGAGGTTTTCTACGTTCACGACTATTTGCGAGCATAAAAAAAATTACGACTTTCTACGTGCAGAACCGTCGGTGGGTTAAATTTTGAGGATCCAAGGGTATGAATTTTATCGATTTTCAACACTGCTGTTTAAACTTACATTCGAAAAGCCACTTCGTTCTTTATTTTTGCACACCAGTGTATTTGAAAAGACGAACGATATACCAGAAATGACAGAAGGAACATTCGAGAGGCCTCCCTGACCGATCGGAATCACTCGCCAAAAGTTCTGCAAAGCGTGGAGGTAGCTGTTTTGGATCCCGCTGTTACCCCGGATGTAACTTCGTGCTATCCTCCTCTGTATTGGGTTATCTGTCCTTCTATTTGACAAAGGCTTATAAGTCTAAATTGAGCCCAAAAGCCTGCAAATGTATGCAATTCCTACATACCAATAAACATTTGATCTCATTCACATAAGGAAGATTTCTTCCATACATTCTATAATAATGTATAAATGCTTTTCATGTTGGTTGGTTGGTTCTAATGCCAATTGCCACACGAGCAAGCCTGCTTGGTGAAACCGAGCAAATTTTAAGGCAGAGTGTGAGATTATTGTTTTTCAGTGGCGCCATCTATTGCCAAGAATTTGACTTCTGCCACATCATAGGTCACACCTGTTTATAAGGCGGACCCATTCATACATCCATTTATTCATCCACAGATCGTAATTTTGACCTGAATCAGAAAACGATCCCGTACCCAAAGAGGTATTGATCCGTTATGGAAACATGGAGGGCTTTGCGACGAGACAGACTTTTAACGTGCATCAGTCACCAACTACACGGGGAGTGTTCGGCCGTCGGGGTTCGAGCCCACGAGCCCTCGGACATGGGCCCAGCTCCCTAACGACCAGGCTATCTCGGCCCTACATGAAAAAGTTTACTGGTTAAGTTCATTTTAAAAAAAATCTCAGTTTCGGTTTAAGCAAATAATTTAATAGTATATGCATTTTTTGTATTTTTATTCTCGTGTATTAAATTTATTGTCTATATTTTTATTTGATGTAACCATAATGTGTAAGTTCAATAGTTTTCTCAAAAAGGAAACAAAATGCATAAAATATGATGAATAATTGTTCTTATAATATTAGTTCAGTTCCAAATTCCATATCCGGGAATTTGACATACAAGAAATGATATATGCTTCACGAATAAATTGACGAATCTTCAATGATTAATGAGACGTATTCTTCATCCGATAGTGTTGTCTTTACATGATCCATCCGAAAAGATTATATTTCATCTTGCATGCTGAATCTTCTTTTCTTATGTAACCCAATTCCCATATTTAAGCATTGTTTGAATCTAAGATAAATGTCTTTGTATCTTTGATTAGAATCAGTGATGCATTTCATCTCTTCTTCGTAACCGTTATTTAACAACATTGAAAACAAATGACTTTAAGTTATGAAGTCAACTTGGGTGGTTTTATCTATGCCGCTATCTTTATTCACATGAATGTCGGTAATAACAATATTTTGCTGCTTAATATATATTTATTTCAGCGCTCGTATATTTATTATATAACTCTTTTTATATCTAAAATATAAGAGAGTGTTCTATAGCGAGTGCTTCATGAAATATCTAACAAAATGTAACAAACAGAAAGAAATCGTTATTTATATTCTAGCTATAATTTATTTAAAAAAAATATTAAATCCAATGGTAAGTTTCAAAGGGTTTAAAAGAGTTTCATTTGCTGATAAATGGAAAAATCTTCTAAAGCCTATAGAATGCATGGTCTTAAATTCAAGACGAATATTATATAATTCAAGCGTTTTATAAATGTATTATTTAAAGAAAAAACTGTTATATAATATTACTGTTAATACTAATTTCTTTGCATAAAATTGTAGTAGGAATTATATGTAGCAAGAACACAGTCAAAATGAACTAAAAATAAATAACTAAAATATTGCACAATTATTGCACAAAGAAACTAAAATATTGCACACATTTTGACGAAACTAAAATATAACTTTGTGAATCTCCCAATCTTATTATAATTTCAGATTTTACAATGTAATATAAATTGCAAATGGCAACAGTATAAAACCAGAGATTTGTGTCATTATGTTTACAAAGGAACATCGTCTTTCAAAAATAATAAATGTTTTATTTTAAAATTCAGTTTGCAAAAGTAACTTTAAAATATAAAAATAACGTTTTAAGATGTAGTGATCGCTTCATCTTTTGAAGGACCAAGTTATTATTAGTTTAAATGCGCCTTTTCACTGTTATTGTAATTGGATACATGAAACAATGCCATCTATTGCAGAAAATGAAATCCTTAGTGACAAAAGATATTTCTGACATTTTATTAACATCATCATGGATGGAAAAATTGCCTCACTATATTAAGCGTATACGGGCTGCTAGTGAAATGTTCAGGACTCTCGTGAAATACGGTCACCAGCGGTGATACGTTTTCAAACGGTGACTATATTTTCAGCTTTTTTAATTACGATTTGACGTTTTTTATACATTAGTTATACATATTTGCCGTTTTTTATACTTTAGTTATACATGTTTGACGTTTTTGATACATATTTTATATGACAGTTTTTATAGATATTTTATATGACGTTTTTTATACATATAAGAAAATTGGCTTGAGGATTGAGATCGAACGATACTTTTTTCCCCGATCTCTCAGCGTTTTCAACAATAATCGGAGAAAAAAAATTCCAATTTTCTTCATCGCGTTATTTCATCCTCAGTCCATACTTTTTTTAAAAGAAACAATGCCCTGGGTATACGGACGTGTACCGTAATGAATACTCTTTATGAATTAATGCTAACGAACCACGGTATTCTCAATCTGCAACAGTGAAATATTCTCATATATCAGCGTATTTTTCTCAAACGTATTGTGAATACAGGATAGTGCTGCTGCTTTACGATTTGGGCCTTCTGTCGATTTGCGACACTTTGTAAAATGAGTTACCTCTCGCCCTTTTCGTTTTCAAGATTATGGGAATACTCAAAATCCCCATTATAATCGTCATAGTCAGCAACTTTCTCTAAATCACAAGATGGTACCAAAATTGCGATTCAGCAAATTCCCTTTCATTTGGTTCGTGCTGCAACGCAATCCATTATTTCCCTGATGCAAAGTGTTTGCTTGTTCGAACACG
This sequence comes from Parasteatoda tepidariorum, assembly GCF_043381705.1. Lineage (NCBI taxonomy): Eukaryota > Metazoa > Arthropoda > Arachnida > Araneae > Theridiidae > Parasteatoda > Parasteatoda tepidariorum. The sequence continues at coordinate 85,233,658 of NC_092210.1, read as the reverse complement.
TTCATAAATTTACAAAACATAAAATGCTTTCTTTAATTTTTTTTTTGTTTTAAAAAGTTTTTATCGTACTCTTTTCTCATTAGTGAGCACAAAAATAGCAACCTTGGTAAAGACGTAGAAATCGCAATTTTTTAGTCTAAAAACAACTCTATTTTATGTTTCTTACTGCGAGGATCCCTCTCGATCATGTAAATCGGTGCGACCATTTGAAAATTTCAAAATTTTGTCTCTTTAATCACAATTGTGGGAGCTACCTAAGCGTTTATGGCATAATTCTAAAGCGCATATAATATATGCCTATATATAAAATTTTATTTACCTCCCTTAAACGGGAAGCTCTTTATAGAAAGTTATATGTTGGGAAAGTTATTTTATAATCCCCCTCTATATAGAATATAATGACTCAAATTTATGTCTTTAAGAAAATATTGAATTTCAGATAATTAATATATGTAGTATTACATGACAATCTGGTGTATCAAAAACAGAATTAAAGTAAAAATTTAATAAATAACGTAGCACACCAATTTAATAAATTTTAGATAAACTCTAAAATGATTCTTACAAAAGTATTCAGAAATAGCACGGGATAAATCACGAGTACAGTTTAATAGTAGGAGGATATTGATTTCCCAGAGTCATTTCCAGCAGTTTCAAATATCTAACTAGTTTGAATAGATATGTATTGCCAAAATGAAATCGTTCATCTATAGAAAGGTAATTAAGTTTGTGATTCTAAAATTGTTTTAACGAGCTTTTGAACTGTAAGATATTTGTTTCGATACAGCATTGGAACATTTGCATAAAACAGTAGAGGCAGCGATATAAAATATATTTTACTAAAAGATACAATACAATTTATAAGAATCTGAATAAGTTTTCTAAAGGAATGATGGAAAGTTATTTGATTGTGCATAATATTTGATTAAACTTAATGAAAGATTATGACATTTGGGTTTACATAAACATTGGGTTTTGTCATATATTACATTACTTTGGATTTACATTACAATGGGCTTCCATTACATTGGGATGTCTATCAAACATTACATGAAATGGAAAGGACATTACTTAAAATATCTATCAAAAAATGTCTAACAGAAGCAGATTGTTTTAAGTTATCATTCAGCTAGTAGGTATTTAATTAGTAGGTCAGTAAGATGTTGTTGTTGCATATGATTAGCTGAAATGTCAAGTTCATAAAGATTAGTCATACCATATTTTACAAAAGAACAAGTAATATTGGATTTAAGAAAGTAAAATAAACACACATATCATAAATATGAACATACTAACAAGATAAATATAACAAAAGAAAAACAAAAGGATTGACAAAGAAACAGGAAAAGAAAGGTCGGTATAAGTTCGACCAATAATAGTTTATACTAGATAATATTTTATAATAGTTAATCATTAACAGTTTATAACAGTACCAATATAATTGGCTTATTGCACTAACTCTCTGAGACTCTCTACTTAAACCTGGCCACGAGACAATGCTTTCAGAATTCATGATGTCCACTTTACAGATTTGGAAAAAACTTGATTTGAATATACCAATTCTCTTCAGATCTTCTGCCCAGCAGTCGTAGCTTGTTTTTGTTACATCATTTTAATATCTCATATCTCTGACTAAATATTCTTCGAAAGAGTAGTTAATGTTAATACCCACTGCTCAGCCATTATTAAGTAAAATAATGAGGCTTAAAATTATGAATAAAAACACATTTTTAAAAGCTAATTCCCTTTTCTTATTGCCTCCTATTATTAACATCGAGGAGAATAAATTTGAAAAATGAGTTTATTTTAATGTTTTGGATTCAGTTTTTGTATAATTAAATGTTGTTAATATAATTTCCAGAACGAATGTATTTATAATTTGATTGGTAAAAGTACTAGAGCCAAATTGTTTTGAAATTTTACTTTTCATAAGGTAAAATTACATGTTTTTTTTAGAACGCTTCTTTGGTTCTTCTGTTTGAACTCTAAGTTCTGTTTGTGCACTTCAAATAAAGACATAAACTTCCAGCTGTAGGTGAAATTTTCTTTGATGGGAACAAAAGCTTTGGTTTCAATAAATGAGTCCAAACTTAGTTGAGAAAAATTCATTTAGTAGCTGGTTTCAATTTAGTTAATTAAAATGTATTAGTAGAAGTTTCAATATTTGAGTTTTAATTAATTTGCATAAAAGGCTTTTAATCAATTGTAATAAAAATATTTTTAATTTAAGTTTAAAGTTTCAATTCTTCATTAAGGCTACATTAGTGTTTCAGCATATTCAAAAAGAAAAATGTTTTCCAACATGATGGAGGATATAGTTTAGTTCCAATAGTAATTACACACATGCTATTCAAATTAAAAATGATCATTCCAGTCTAAATTATATTATTTAAACTTTGAAAGCTTGTTTAATTTGGGAGACTTATAATTAGCTACACAACAATGATAGTTTATCGAAATTTTTTGGAATACTTAGACGATTTTAATTTAATGTAAAAAAATAGGCCTAACTCACGCAGAATAGCTTAGATTTCAATTTTAACTATTTCCAAGTGATATTCGCGATATTGTCAAAGTTCTCTGCGAATTTTAGTAGTACTTTAAAATCTGTCTTTCAACCATTATATCGCATAAACTACCATATTTATATGCTCGGACATTCAAACATAGTAGGCAGCAGAAACTTTAAAATTGTTTTCCTCTCTGTCTTGAAACATGTTAAAAAAACTCATAACAATGCTATATTACATGCTGCGCAATTTCCTCATGCTTCTCTCGAGCCTTAACTTCAAAGTTAGAAATTTCATTCTAAAATTACGGTTAAATAACCGGCAGTATAGTCTGTCCTTCCAGTTAACCGTAAAAATTTTGGTAAATAGCATGTTTCTTTTTAACTGCACGGTTTTGAAACTGTTTAAAACTAGTATGGTTAAAAAAACTGAATACAGAACTATATAGTTTTTGAGCCATTTACAACTAGCATGGTTTCAAAACCATAAAAAATATATTTAACTGAATATTGGAGCTTGGCTTTTCGTTAGGAAATGGACATTGTAGTTAAATTGTGTTTCATCAAATGAACCGAGTAGTATGGTTTAATAAGTTTCTTTGGCTGTTTCCCCTATCGTAAGAAATAGGGAACACTAGACTTCTTGTATTAAGTAGCTTTAAGGTGCTGCCATCTAAGCATGAATGTGAGTATGTAGTTTAATAGCCCGGAGTCACAAATTGGTGAGTGAAGGACACTGGGACCTCTTCGTGTGTTGCTGGAAATGAATAAACTGTTGTGGTGTCAACGCTGCGACTCGAACCCCTGTTCTGTCTTGAGATTAGCAGATTAGCCCTCTCGGTTACTCAGCTGCAAAGTACTAAGTGATTTCATTAGAAAAGCCTAGTTGATGTGATAAAATAGTGGTTAGTTAACCTTTTTAGGTGAAAATTGACAGTTTTCTCACAATAAACCCTCTTTTTCATTCTTATTTGACTGTTTTGCTTGAATATGGTAAGTTAACAATTGGAAAAATTGTGTTCTGACCAATTTTTATGAGAAATTTTTTAGCAGAGTATTGGATATTACATATGCTATTGAGCGAAAACGGCAAGTTCCGTTACTAACAATTGGCATGACAATATGCAACGCCATAGCAACCATTCATGTTTAAAATTTCTGCAAGCCTTTTACGAAAGATTATTAATAAAACTTAACAATTATTTAGTAACTAAGTAGTTATTATCATCTATAAAAATACTAAATTATTCTAATAACGCATAACTAATTATTCAACACTACAGCAATCACATCAGACTACCTAACAGAAGGAATCCAAATAAATACTTAACGACTTAAGACAATCTAATAAAATGAACTACAATAGGTTTATAGGTGACTAAAACTTGTTAATTCAGAAAAAAGAAATATCTGCATTTTGGGTTCCTCCTTAGAAAAATAAATATAGAACTAATACAGAGAGCAAACGTCTTAATATTTATTGAACAAACTCTGGATCGATAAATTCTTTTTAAGAATAAAGGTTATAAACTTTTTTTTATTTGAATTTTAATTTGATAGGTATAATTATAAACAAAAGTTTTTTTAATAATTTTTAATGATTTAGTACCGAAAAAAAAAATTTTTGAATCCATCAATCGAAAGTAAAATTTAAAATATATGAAACAGTTACTAAGCTTTTTTTTTTTCAATTAAAACTTGTTTTCCGAAGCTTTCTAAATTAAATATATATTAATTTTATTTCCTTCAGAAGAATTTTCGTTTAAACTTTAACACTTTATTTGTTCATGCCGTCTTTCATGGCGTAAAATGTTTGAAACGTAATTATTAACTGAGTAACGTGAGAAAGCAATTTATGCACTCAAAGTTTTAACACTGATGAAAAATTCGTGTTAAATTTATTTCGTAAAGTCAATTTTGGGTAAAATGAGATTACACTTAACTTTTCTTGCATTAGGAACACTTTATTATTCCAGCTGTGACTTACGTAACATCTTTTGTTACTTTTATTTAATAAATACTGTAAGAAAAGTGAGATGCTTTCATCATCATCCGTAAAGTTTTTTTTTCTTCTTAGCATTTTTTCCATTCTTTCTTTTCCTTAATATTTAGAAACGGGTAGAGTTTGTTATATTAACATCGTTAGAGATAAATTGCTTTCTATTTTCAAAGGTTAGCAATTACAGCTTCCTTTTTTTAACATTTTTTTTTACTTCTAGCTGAAGGCATTTGCAAACTTAATTTTTATAGTGGTATAAAATTTTTAAAATAGGTTTAAAAAACTCAAACTTTACTTATTAATTCTACTATTATTTTTTCCTTGGAAACAAACATGTCTTTTAAACACAGTTTTATTCACATCATATTAAATTTCATAAAAATTTCATTTATGTATAAATACTTAATAACTAATCTAAATATGCTTAAAAAATTAATAAATTAAAAGGAACTCACATTCTTTTGAATCAAAACCTATTATTATACACAGCAATACCTTTGTGGCTTATAAGAGAGCCATCCGTGGAATACAGAGAAGAACCGACATCTAGAATTGACCACTACTAGCCACCAAACCTATACTTAAAACATACTAAAGTAAATGAAACTCACATTGTTTTTAATCAAAACATATTATTATACCCAGCAAGACATTTGTGACTTAGAAGAGAGCCATCCGTGGAATGCAGAGAAGAACCGACTTCTAGAATTAACCACTACTAGCCACCAAACCTATACTTAAAACATACTAAAGTAAATGAAACTCACATTGTTTTTAGTCAAAACATATTATTATACACAGCAAGACCTTTGTGGTTTAGAAGAGAGCCATCCGTGTAATACAGAGACGAACCGACTTCTAGAATTGACCACTACTAGCCACCAAACCTATACTTAAAACATACTAAAGTAAATGAAACTCACATTGCTTTTAGTCAAAACATATTATTATACACAGCAAGACCTTTGTGGCTTAGAAGAGAGCCATCCGTGGAATACAGAGAAGAACCGACTTCTAGAATTAACCACTACTAGCCACCAAACCTTAAAGTGACTTAATAGCAGGAGAGATTGTGAGCCAATAAGGCATTCTTCAATTTGATGTCCTTTGTCTCGCCTTCCAATTATTGTTCGTTTTTCAACTAAATTTTCTATTGAAATAAAATGTCGTTTGTTCAATTAATAAAGGTGTTCGTTGGCCTTCCAGGTGGAGGACTGTTCGGTCGGTCGGGGTGTGCTGGCTGTCTCGTTGTTGGGTGCTGCCTCCCTGTGGTTTTTATTAGGGGCTTGTATCACCTCCTTTGCTTCTTGGTCCTGATTGTAGTGCACTTTTGTCTTGCATGACTCGGTTCCTTTTGCCTTGGACCTAAAGTTGCTTTGGAATCGCTTAGACCTCTCGTGCAGTGTGGGGTTCCCCGCTACGCCGGCCATCAAATTATTTATCGTATGGGCTATTCAGGCCTGGGTCTATGCATTTATCTACTTACTATGTTAGTTTGCTGCTTTTATAAATATACTCTTTTTTAAAAAAATTTTTTTTTCGAAAATTAAGAAGGCTATTTATGTCTTTACGAGAAAACATAAAATTATTTGATCTTGTCCAATATATTTCCTTTCCCTGCCATATAAAATAAACAAAAATACATAAAAGCTTTATCAATAAGTAATATTATTAAGCTGAGACGCTTAAAAGTTATTCATCTTAGGAGTATTTCTTTCTATAATTATGAATATTAAGTTGAGCGTCTCAATATTAATTTATTGTCTCGATATTAATGCCGTTAATATATAGACCTGATGAAATTAAACACAAATATGTAACAGACAGCACAAAAAACGCAATTATATGACAAATGTTTAGATCAATACTTAATCACAGTATCGATAGGTGTTTATTATCAGTATGCCTCTCCTATGATCTAACTTTAACCTTATTCCAGATATAGCAAAATGCCATTTAACTCCAAAAAATGTACATGGCAGAATGTTACTTTTACTGGCATACCCCATTTTATGGTAATCCTTTTCTCTATATTTGGTATTCCAAAACATGTTTCTATTTTTTTGCAAAAGAATTATTTCTATTGAAATGAGGACTTTTAATCATTGAATAAACTAAAAAAAAATCCTTTGCAGTATTAATAGTAGCAGTTTCTTTCCCCTTTCAACTCATGGTTCATTTTAATATGTTAGAAAGTGAAAAAGAAAAGATGCAGACTTCATATTAAAGTTCTCCATTCTTAAAGTTCAGATTCTTACCTTCAAAGACTCATTGAATTATTCATGACTTAAGTAATGAACCATCTTTTAAGGAAGTAAACAGATTTAAATCTCAGTCATCTTTAAATGCTGTGAATTGATCAGTTTTCATCGAAGATATTATACTTTTTCATGTGGTTCCGTCATGTCAGTTTGGGTATTTAAATATTAATACAATTACAATGTGATAAATGTTATATGATTGCCTGGTAAAGGTTGAGCTCACTTTTTCAAGTAAAAGAAAAGGTATAAGAAGAAAAAAAAGGCTTAGGTATAAGAAATGGGACGGAGTTATTTAATTGACCGAATATTTAAATGTTAATATGTTTATGCTTGTACTTCTTCAAAATAAATTTTATTAAAAGTTTACAAGAATTACCTTAGATTTTTTTAAATATTATTTCAACTAAATTATGTATATTAAAATAATGTAGTAATTATACTTGCTATAAGATTTATTACAGTGCTGACATTTCAATAGCATAAAATTACTTTTTCAATGTTTATAAGCATTATTTATGTCAAGCCTGTTTCAAATATACTTATGTTTAAATGTCGTTATTGAATTTTTAAAATATTTGAGTGGCACCTGTTTTGTTGAGAAACATCTGGAAAAATCAAATGTCGTAGAAATTTTCTATAAAACTTAAATAGTTATACCTTAAAAAATAAAACATAAAATTTACTCTGTGTATGTTTTATGTGTATGTTTTGTGTTGTATTAAATGTTTTTTTTGGCAACGAGTCTGTATTTTATTTGTTCTCAAACTACTACTGCAAGCAGGTCATGGGTAAAGATAGTAACGAACGTAAAGATAGATCAATAGTTCCATAAAACTTAAGACTAATAAAATCAAAGAAAAGATTATGACGCAGGTAAGGGTTGATACAATCAATATTGAGAAGGTGAAAGATCAGAATAATTTTGCATTATAAAAGTTTTAAATAACAATTTACCTAAAAGCAAAACCTTTGTATGATATCGTAACTAGTAAACAAAATGGCGCATGAACTTTGGATGCCAAAATTATGGAAAACAAAATTATGCTTAATCAAAACTGATCAGAGTTAGTACAATAGATAAAAAGTCGATGATGCTTATTTTAACCTGCAATAGCTATGATATGTTTACAAAATAACGTAGTGTGTTAGAGATTCGGAACAACAAAAGTGTCTTTATTTACAAAAATTCTTTAATTATAGATTCAATAAGTAGCTGAATATCGCCACTTATATATATGCAAATTAGTGCATACCTCATTTACTTTAAACGCATTGGAAAAACAAATCGATGATGAAACAGTTATATCTAAATTTTCATCTATTGTCCCATAGGAATATAAGCCAGAAGAAAATGTTATGTATGTCAATCATGCTAATTTAAGAAGTATTGAGCTTTTCTAAAGGATATTTCAAAATCAAAATGAAAGGGGTAAGGCCTACTTATTTGCTTTTCCTGCATATAAGCTCTTATATTGGAGAATAAATTAGTATTTCTGATTTAAGGTTAATTATAACTAGGTAGTGTTTTAATATTGATAATTAAAAAATATTCATATGTTTTGAATTCAATTTCGATTTTTTAAGTCAATTTAATTTTTTTGTTTAAAGGTTATTTGATTTTCAAATACTTATTGAGTACCTATTTTAGATCGCCTAGTCAAAGTTACTGCCTTTTGATCATATTTTTTTAGTTTTCTTTTTATTTTTATACTTATCCACCCCAATCAATAATATTTCATATTGTTTTTATCTTCTAATTTAGTTTGATTGACTTTGCAAAGTGATGAATGTTTTTGATCATTTTTTATTGCTTAAGGAATTTCTTTAGTAAATACACAAAAATTTTCAACACTTAAGAACTTAAAATAGTTTACATTTATTTTAATTCAAAAGCAATAGTGTGTACTGGAACTTTCAAAATTATTTTAATGGTTAAATCTATTCTTCTCATTATTCAGAATTATTTATTTAATATTATTATAAATAAGTAAATTTATAGCATTGTCATTACTGATTTTTCAGAATAAACTATGCTCTGCTCATTAACATGTAGTTATTGTAAGCCTATCTGTCCCTGTAAACAAAAATAACTGTTTGAAATTTGAATCTATTAAGAATCAGTTTTTAGAAAGTAAAATATGATAGAGTTTTTAAAAAAACTAATTTCTTGTTAAAATTTATCGGTATTTTTTATTTCTTATTTGCATTTGGAATCATATAATGTTTATTGATGTTCTAGATGTTTTATTCGATGATAAATTATGTAATATTTCAGGAAAAATAAGTTGTAAAAAACTTGTTATTATACTTTTTTAATATTTGAATTGAAATTCGAATGTACATTCGCAATAATTCAAAATAGTATAAATGATGATGCCGTTTCAATTAAGGAGTATTGACTTAAAATAAAACTCGTAAGTTTTAAATTTAAATATTTTATAAATTTTTTTTCAACATTTTGATAGCCTTATAGTATTTTGCTTATGAGCTACAACTAATAAAATTTTATTGTGAAAAAATAGTATTTGATATTTATTAATTAAATTATATGAATTTGTTTCAGTGAAAGAAAACTAAAGAAAACTGAATAAACATTTATCATTTCTAAAAAGCAGTTGAAAAAATTAATAAAATAATAATTTTTATAATAACGTTCTTTTTAACTATCTATTAAATATAATTGTAAAACAAATATATTTGGTCCTTTTTAGTTTTTTCAAGTTTTTTTTTCCATTTCTTTTTCACTTTCATCCAGTGTCTTGGGAGAAATAAGTATCTTCCTCACAAAATGCAATGATTATAGCAGATAACAACTCACCAACTAAAACTTATAAGTAAGTGAGAATGAACTGTAGGAAGTCATTCAAGGCTTCTTTTCATAAAATTTAAACTGGATGTTTTTTTTAAAACTGGATGTTTTTGATAAGTTTAAAAAATAATTAAAAGCTAATAAATTTTTTGGCACTATTTCATTTAGCTAACTTTTTTTCTTAATAAAAACTGTATTAATACGTACAGGGTTGAAATTGGATCATTAGTGGATATCTGTTTATTCGGTAATCGATCGAAATACTGTCTCTCAAATAACACCATTACCATATTGCAACAAAAAAAATGCAACAGACACGTAGACTCGTTTATGAAGTCACATGTGACCTCTGCGACGTCGATGCGTGGGTCTAAAAAGGTTACTATGTCCGCCTTTACAGACGTCACATATTGATATCGCAAAGACGTAAACATGAGAACACAATCAGACATTCATTCACCTTGACGTCACCTGGTGACAAAAATGCAACACGTTCGCGTCTCAACAGGATCACGGTATGTTGTAGCCGTGGTTTATTTACAACTATTCAACATCACCGTGAGACTAAGATGTGACATATTCAGGTCTCAACAGCACGATGTGTCGAAATGGTAGAATTTAACGTTTTAGTAGGGTCAACGCGTGACTAAGCTAAGACGTGAATATGTCACATGTCACATTACGTCACTGTGGCAGTTATATGTCTCAGTGTTGTCTCATGTTAGCGTCAAAATGTGACGTCCCCAAAGGCGGATCTTCAAAAACCTTCGCATCAACATAGTAAAGGTCACATGTGACGTCACAAATTAGCATCCGTGACGCATTTTTTTGCAATCTGGTAATGGTTTTACCTGGGGTGTGGAAAAACAAATTAAGTAAACAAATGTTCTATAAAAAGTAAGAAGTAGTATCTTGAAATTAAACCTAAAATCAACTCTGTGTATGTTTAGATGCATATTTTGTGTTATATTAAATGCTTTGTTCGTCAGCGAATCTATACTTTGCTTGTCCTTAAGCCACTGCTCCAAGTAGTATCTGCGTAATATTCATGCTCTAGGGAAAAATAACGTTTAATGAAACTTTCCATTTGTATTTTGCAAGTTGAAAATTTTGTGTAAATCTATTTATAAGTAAATATTTCCCCCGGATAAAATTGTGGAAAAACAAAATTCCCATAAAAAGTTGAAAAGTTGAATATTACCAATTGTTGATAATTGATCAATTGCAATGAAAATAGGAACAATGACAATTAAAAGGGCGGAAGAGATAAATATTGACAATATGTTTCGATTGTAAATCATTTGAACTGGATGTGCAAAAAACATATCCCCTTATAGGATTGCCTTTTTGCAATTCAAACTGAAATTTCTTTTTCTTATTTATAATAAATTTCATATATCCGAGACCTCTTTTAGCTTGCAGCTCTACTTAATTAAAATTGAGTTTCTCAGTTATTCAGTCCTTTTCGTCAGATAGACACAAATAAAATCAAAATAGGAAAATTTTGAAACCTGTGAGAATAACGAATTATTATTTTGCCTGATAATTAAAATCATACGTTAGTTTTGCTCATAGTTATGCCTTTGAAACGTGTTTCGATAAAGCTGAATAATATAAACTCATAAGGAATAAAAAGTCATGATAAGTTTGTCGCGATTAATAGCATACTTTGGCGCCAAAAAATACTTTGTGCATTATTTTTTTGATGAGTTAAACCTCTAAAGCGTTTCATGATAAATTTCATTTCCTCAGGAAATAGCTACAATAGTACTGAAAATAGTACTGATTCTAAGGGATAACGTGTAGTAGGGCTGAATGTGGGATTGGATGTTATCCGTGGAGCTTTAAAATAATCTAAAAAGATCATAAAAGTATTAGTGGAATTAGTTACTTAGTTATTAGTTATTCAGAAGGGTAATTACAATTACCCTTCTAAAATAATCTTTGTTAAATCTAGTAATGCAAAATCACCGAGAAGGACAAATAACAAATACCAGTTCAAGAAGAAATGGAGAAACTGGATAAATAAAAAGTTATATATCATACTGTAGAGCTTTGTCATTAAAAATTCTTTCAAAATGGTTGCAGTAACAGAATTGCATACTCTATATGCGGGTCACTTAAGCAATTATGGTCCTTTTTTTATCCGATCAAAAGAACAACAACGAACATTTCATAAAAAAGGAATGCACAATATTTCCCAGCATGTATTACTTATTACTCGCATTTGTGTATAATCTCTAGTAGCATTGAATAAACCAAGTCTGAATATCACTATTACAGAGACGATGTACTCATCTTAATAAAGCGTAAGAAAATTGTGAAGTGTTGTATATTATGCCTTAATGGAACGAAAGGAAACAAATGTAGCAGAAAGAAATATCCTAATGGGCAGAGAAAACCATAGCGAATCTTCTTTCTTTGCTATCTGGTCTGAATGAACAATGGTATAAATGTGTTTTCTCACAAGTATAAGCTGACCAGTGTCCAAAAAATTTACAAACCAGTAACTCAAAATCGGCATTCAAAAATTTACTCTTTTATCCTTATAATTTAAATTATTTTAAAATAATATTTCCAAGTAGCGATTTTCATTTAATATGTGCCATTAGAACTGAAAATTTATAACAGAAAATTTTTAAAACGTGTATTTTTTTTAAATATGAAATACATTTTTAAGGAATTTTTCTTTTCAGTTTTCTATTGGAATCGTTAAATACCACTAAAAATGTAGGAAGGTAGCCAATTTCTTTTATAAGTAAATATACAAGATTTTCTAGTCCCACTTTAGTGTTTCCATAACATCAAACTTACTAAAATTCAAATATTTCTTAAAATTAGGAAATGAAACACATTAAATTGGAACATGAATCTTACAGTTTAAATTAAGGTATGCATTTTACAAGTCACAAATTGTGCAAATATGTCTTCGGAATGCTTGAAAGATCTACTATTTAAGGTAAAATATTTGCTGATAATGTACTTTTTTCACGCATATTCTGTTGAGATTTATTAAACTTCCGTGCAGAATAATTTTATAGAATACAAATTGTGTTTTCTATTTTACTTAAATTTCAAAATAAATTTTTTAAAACATATATTTTTTTGAAACACAAGAGATATTGATAACTGTTTAATATGTATAATTTACATGCATTCATTAACATATAAGACAATTTTCAAAATCCATCACGGTGAACTTAAAGATATTTCTTTAATAAAAAATATACATGTTCTTTGGAATAAAAGCATAATTTGTTAAGAGCTAACTTCCTTAATGTTCTGTAAGAACAGAGCTAAGTTAACATAATGAAGTCCATCTATTTTTTCCTCATTTGCTTAGAACAAAAAGCTAGCAAAAATTGCATTTGTATTCTTTTCCATTTTACTTCCTAATTCCAGTATTTAACTTCTCGCTTGTTGGTTAAGTGGTCTCATTTCATTCACTAAATACTTTTGTCGTTAAAGAGATATCCATACTCTTTCCAGGAAGAGCAAAATAAATCTTCCTTTGTGTAAGAGAAAGTTCGGACGAAAGCAATCAATTTAGAAATAGAGGTACTTCATTAATTCAGAAAGTAAGTCGATGGCTTCCTATCATCTAAGTAGCTTATTAGTTCTAGATGAATAAAAGACGCGAAGTTAATAAAGTTTATTGCTATTAGCATAAAGTATATGTAACCATTATTGGTTTAGAAAAATATAATAGAACCTGTTCACATAATAAATACATTATATATCTAGCTATTATGGTTTAATAGACTCGGATCCTAAGTTCCTTACAAATTGATTAATGCGTATAATATGTATATTGTGTGAAGTTAAAAAAAGGAGAGTGTATTGAGTGTCAAATTAATCTAATTTATTTGATGAAAAATCGATACAAGTTTTGCGCATTGAAGCAATTTTAAACTATGAAGCGGAAACTAAAAAATTTATCTGTGTTTCTAGCAAATAGTTTTCCTCCCACCTCACTTGAACCTCAAATATTTTAAAAAATACCACTGATTTTGCCGAGACACGGGAAATTTTTACTAAATTTATATCAACATTTAAGATTTTTAACTTCTGTATTAAAACATCAACAAATTTTACTTCAATTTCGTAATTTTCTACAAAAAACAAGATTGAATTCTCCATTAAGTGGCTGCACAGGTGGTAAGTACAGGTGGCAACTTCCCACTAAAAATATTCTTAGGATTTTCTTAAGAAAATATCATTTTCTTAAAAAATTCTTCAAAAATTTTAAAATTTCTTGTGATTAAACTCTATATCCAAAATATGCTACGAATTTCTCAGACATTTTCAATACCTTTAAGGTGAATTAAGTTTGTCTAAAGAAATTCTAAGGAAAATCTGAAGACAATTTCCTGAGTTGATGTTATCTTAAAACATCTTAGGATTTTTTTTCAGTTCACTTAAAATTTGTCTGGTGATGTTTTCAAGATCTTAATTTTCGTTTAATTCTGCGAGGAATTTCAATCATTCTCAAATTAAAGTACATATTTAAAAGGTTATTGCTTTTATTTTTTTCCACGAAACATTAAAAATAACAATAATTTGAGATTGAAAAGAAGATTTTTTATTTGACTGTTTTTGTCAAACATCAACTGGTATCTACGGAATTCAATATACCATCAGATCAATTTTTATCAATCGAAAACTTTCATATAATTAAAATTTTAAAGTTTGGAAATTGTGTCCCAATTTGCACATATAATGAATTCATTCTTCTAGATTCAAATTTTTGGAGTTCTATATATTTATATGATATACCTAAATAAATATATGACTTATTATTTATGCCGTAAATGTTATGAATTAAGAAAATGATCGTACATTTACAGCAACTAAAAGTTATAGTTTTTCATGAATTGATGTATAAGTCACGTGCAGCATTCAAGGTAACAGATCAAGTTTAATTTTACGAATGTTTGAAATTAGTGTTCATTAATTTCGTTTTTACAGATGTTATAAATTCACTTAATAAAACTCTGTGAACCATTTTCGCTCACAAATGCTTTAGGCGAACAGTTTGTTCCGTTAACTTCCTTATTTTATCAAAGAAATAGCCGTCTTAATCTGACTTTTTTGTTCATTCGACTCAGTTCATAGATAAACCCTACTTCCCCTTCTCTCCCTTCCACCGATTGAAGCAGTTTGTTTAGATTTGAAAAACATGGCAGTTGTTAGTGGTGCTTGTGATGTCTTAAATGCTTAAATTTGGTAAGTTTAAAATTTATACTTATATATTATTTTTATATTTATTCCTAATTGACGAAAGTGTCTTTCTTATTAAAAAATTTATATTTATTTGCTTGTAAATGATAAGGAATTATTGCTGTTACGTTAGCGAGAGAGCTAACCCTAATAATTACATACTCATGGGTATTACTCTTCAGTCATGGGGACTGAATGACTTTGAAAAAAAATCAGTGGTCTAAATCAGTCCTGAACTAGTATCCTTCACCCAAGTTTCCTTTTAAAAATAATTTTTAAAAAAAAATCACATTTTCAGCATTTTTTTCCCTTAAAAAATTTAACAAAGATTTTCTCTTAAAAATAAATCAATAAAAATTACTTTTCAATGAGAACATTGTTATCTTTCATAATCCTAGTGAAGTGATCAAATAATGATGTCACACTGCAATAAAAGAATGGGATTGATTGAACTACAATATCTTATGCTAACAAAATTTTTAGTACAGAATCTGCTTAAGATAACAGTTTTTTTTCCTGATATTTCTTGATATTTTATTGAAATAGCTTTGACGTTTTGGTCAATAGTACAATCGTGTTTTAAGCCTATATTTCAATAAGGTTCTTTATTGTTTCTGCGGAGTATATTTCATTATATCTCTTTGCAAGTTGATCTCTTTCCTATATTCTTACATTTTCAGAATCCTTTGATATGATTTTTATTGATTTTATACTTTCGATTATACTTTCGAAAAACCCTTTCTTCCTTAATTTTGCACACCAGTGTATAAGCAAATATACGAGTATAGTTGATTTTCTCTCTTATTTTGTTTGCTTTAAGAATAAACTAAGAAAATGATGAATAATATATTCTTTTTTCAAATAAATGACCAAGTCATTTATAAAATATATAACTTATTCTGATGGAAAAATATATTTTGAAGTCAGAGAACTATAGGTTTCTGTAAATTTTAGTAAATAATACTATACTATGTTAATTGATCAAAAAATAAGTTTGAAACTTTTTTAAAGTCTCACCTATGTGTACTTTTATTTCTATTGTAGTTTTATTATTTATGTCTTATCATTAGAATATATTAAGAAGAATGTTTGAAATTCTCTATACTTGTTATGTAGTGTTTGATCAATGTTTTGTATGAGATTTTCAATACGGCGATAAGTTTAAATATATAATTCTTGCATTTTTGTTTATCATAGTTTTAAATCGAGAGCTTTCGCAGAAATTCTCTCAGAGAATGGAAGAATATTTTAAAAATCAACGAGGAATACTATCAATTATTATTATAATTATGAAAATAATATTTTCATTTATTGGCTTTAGGGATACAAATTGTAATTACTATTACTTTAAACTGCTACTAGAAGATTTTGCTTTATTTATAGAATGTTACACATGGTGTGAGGAGGAAAAAAGGAAATAATGTTCCAATGATTTGTAGTTTTGTAATTTTGTATTAGCTTTTTTTGTTTTTTAGAAATGTTTCATTCTAACACTACAGCATTAAGTTAATAAATTCGAATTTGTACCGAATTTATGATTCAGAATGGATTTAATAGGATGGATAGTTGTTACGAATGAGAATTTTTTATTAAGAGATTGTAACATTTCAAAGCAAAATTTAATTTATTTATTTTTGAAGAATTGTTATTACTTTTCTCCAGGGAACTCTTGTGGCAGAGTTGGTTAAGATGTCGCTCTCACTGCTTACTGGAGAGCTGAGAGTAATGAGTTCGATCCCGGCAGCCGACAAATCAACTGGCGTGTATTACATTCATCATCGCGTGTATAACACAAATAGATTCGATATACTGAATCGCTGTTGCGCCCCTGGCATGTTTCAAAATGAATTCTTAATGCTTCTTTTATATATATATATACTGAATAATACTTTATAGAAGAAATATTTGGTACTTAATACTCAGTGCTTAATACTTTATACCCCATGTTTATCTGCCACAAAAAACCTAGTAAAGCTTTTTAATAAAGAGTCATTGATAAACATTTTGCAGAAACCTTCATTAATTTGATTGTTTTTTTTATTTGTTATCTTACCCGAGTTACTTAGCCTTATATTATCGAAAAACTCTTAGGATTCTATAATTAATGTTTTTCCTGATCTTCAGCTAAAAATTATGAAACAAAGCAATTTTCTTAACAATATTTAGAAGGAAAAGATATTAATTTTAAGGTAAAGATATGTGTAAAACTCTTATACAGTGTAATTTTTTTTTACTTTCTGAAATTAAATTTAATGTTTGTGCAATCTAAGTTCATATTACTGGTATAAAACTAAGCGATATAGCTCTTTTTTTTTTGGGTACTTTTTTGCTTGCTGTGTTCAAGTAAATGAAACTATTCTTTTTTAATAATTAAATATTTTTATAAATAATAATTATTTTTATTATTAATAATTATTTTTTAAAAAAGAAAGACTGATGCTGAATGAATCAAAACCCAAATGAGCTATTAAGAAAGGCAACTTTGTTTCAAGTGCGCCAATCTTTGGACCTTAATTTTTTAACCACATCAGTATTTCTTCTTTACGTTAAGATACAACTTTTAAACCTCAGTTGTTATTTCTCTGGCTTATTGTGATTGCATGCTGAAAATTTTAAAAAAAAAGTATGTGAATTGGTTCTTTCAAAATTAGAAGGAAAAAAATCCTGTGCCAAAAAGTTCTCTATCTTCAAATAAAATGAACTTAGTTAAAGTCGTTTTACGCTGTATAGTAGATCCATCTGTATATTTTTAGCTTTTAATCTGATGCTTTATTATTTTCTCATCATAGTACTAATTTTATTATTTTTATTTTTATACTATAGTGTTTTATAAATTTGGTTTAGACTTCTAGTTAATTCCTCATTGTATTAAATATTATTACCATTATAATTTTGCTGCTGTTAGTGTACGTATTTTCTTTGTTTACTTGTTCTTTTTTTACAGAGCCCATGCGAAGGACTTCAAATTATTAGCCAGTAAATTAGCCAAATTCAATTCTTAATATTTTTTTATTGATTTTTTTCGTTGAAAACTTCAAAACAAAATTCAAATTTATTATAAATTGAGTTATTCTATAAAAATGCTAATTCTAATCAAGAGTCCTTTTGCACTTGGGGAGGAGTAAATGAGCAATGAATGGGAGAGAGGATGAAAAAATGCAAATGTTTTATCATCTTTGAAAGGAAAAAAATACAAATAGGTTGAAGCTAATTTGTGATAACTTATTGGATTAAAGTGGTAATATAATGATAAACTTGAAGCAACATTATATTATTAACACGAGAAAATATATTTTCTGCAAAAATAGTTGGATAATATGCATCTTGCTACCACTTATTTACTGTAACCGAATAAGAATTATTGGGTTTGAAAAAAAAAACTCCTGTTACCCGTTTATTTTCTCAGGTTAGAGGAGAATATATATTTTTCTTGCCGGCCAGGTGGCCGAGTGGTTAGCGTGTCTGACTGCGGAGCCAATGGCCGCGGGTTCGAATCCCGCTCTAGGCATGGATGTTTCTCTCTCTGTGTTGTCTTCTGTTGTGTGAATGAGTGAATGTGGCCCACCCTATGAACGGNAAATTATGCGTTCTATATATATATATATATATATATATAGAACGCATAATTTAAAATAAATGCTTTATTTCAAGTTAAAAGCAAACAATTTAAAATTGGTTTGACGAAGAAAAAGAAAATCCTTGAGGAATTCAGGGAACATGTATGGAATTCTGTCAGACAAGTTTAGCATAATTAACACAAATATGTTAACAACTTAGGAAGCTGTTAGTGTTTGAAATTATAATTTGTTTTAAATAGTAGCTGTTGAAAGTCTGTAAATTGTGAAATCGTTATAAAGAGAAGGAATTTTATGATATAGTGGGTGATTTAGGAATTGGTCGCAGAGGTGAATTTACCGTAATATGCTGTACTCGCGCTTCTACTATATGTTTTCATAATTTATCTATCTCCTGCAGCGTTTTATGAGCTCAATTTAAGTCTGCTCCTTCAATAATTGCGATAGCACGATACAGTAAGGAAAAAAATATGATCAATACTGCGATAATATGGTATAATTTCCGAAACACCGAAGAGCTGAGCAACTTTTACCGAAGTGCTTTGGCAATGATTTATGTTAAATTAAAATATGGTTTCATGATATTGGATCAAATTTAGCAAAAGTGGTAAAATTTGGTAATTTTATTATGATACAACAATTTGTTTGGTTTTATTTTATTTTCAGTTTTGTACTGTTTACTTGATATAAGGTAATAAGAATTTTTATTTCGAATGACAAGAATTTTCGGTAAGCGATTACCCTATAAAGGGAAACATTATCAAATGAACTGTTTAACCCTTTTTTTGCATGATGATGGAAATTTCCATCATAACATTTGGTCAACAAAAAATTGTACTCTGAACAGATGTACTATAAATTGTTGCGGACAATTTTTTTCACTACTATTGCTTAATATGGAACGCAGCTGTTAAAAAAAATCAAATATCACAATCAGTATAGGGGGTTCGAACTTAGCATTCTCCTGTTTATTGTGCTAGGAAGAAACGTGCGATTTCTTGAATATTTTCTAGTAACTAATCGGGGATATTTTTGCAAGGGCGATAATGAGTGAAGAAAAAAGGTTTGTTTTTTGCGTTTCTGTAATTTTTCAGCAATTTATATCGATTACTTTAAATAATCTTTCCGAAACCATGTGACAGAAATTTTACATCACAATAGTTTGTGTATAGTAGGAACTCTCCTAGTTATTCGTCTGGACCAGTTGTGGTTACTATGATATGATGCGAGAGAAAGGGAATCTATTTTCTCCGGTCTACTGTGCTAGCCCTAAAAAAAAAGAGAAGCTACCGTCCGTGAAATGTGCTATTCTTGTTTGCATAGCAGCAGACGGCTCAGACTTTGTGGAGGGGGGAGTTCTTACCGTAGACAAGCTATATGTAGTTATTTCATTTCTAATGCATGATGAAAATAGTTTTTACTATATGTTTATTTCATGTTATTTTTGTAGAGAAATTTGAAAGAGAGGTTCATTGGAGATTACTGGGACCAGTTAGGCATTTGGCTATCAGGAGACAGTCTTGATGACGAAAATTCTGACGACGAGTACCTTGATGTAGATACAATTATATGATAGTGTTGAAAGAGAATAATAATTGTGTTTTTTTTAACACTAGAAGTGACTTTGCGGTCATTTTGATCGCTTTTTTATGTCATTTTTGAAGATACATTTGACCTTCAAAGCTCTTTTTTTTTTACTTTCCCTAAATTGTTTCGAAGTATACTATATCAATACTTCGTGTCGTTCTGTTGATCAGTGAAAAAAATAATTATGGAAATTCCTAAAACAGCCAAAAGGTGTCTTTTTTACTCTCGTAAGAAAAACGTTCATTTTTTAAAGTTTTATATGCTTGTTTTCGATTTAGCTGAACAGCAAACAATATGAAGATAAACTGCAGAATGACTATCAAAGCCCACCGTGTTAAAATAATGTCACGTGCAGCAGTTTTCGTGACATTATATGGCGTTTTAGATTCTATTAACGAAGTAGCTTTTTTGAGTACTTATTGAATTTTATTTTGTTTTTGCGGCTGAAAGAAACCATGTACATGCTGGCCATAATCAGTTGTATTTGTTATAATCATGAAAAAGAAGGTGTTGCTGGGGAACAGAATGTGTCATCTAAATAATAATGAAAATTTATAGTATGAAACTCAATTCACATTACTTTGATTACAACTGATATAACCCCCCCCAAAAAAAAGCAATTTAGTGGCAATCTTTAATTATGCAAGTTGAAAAAGGCGAATGAATTACGATCTGGAGATAGTATAGTGCATTAATTATGGAAAAACACCCGAACTCTTCGAGGAAAGGGATTACTGTCTTTTCCCTCTATAAATTTGCTGATGAATTTTTTTTCAAAAAAAACCCCACTTTACAGGTGCACAACGCTTGAATAAAAGAAAATTTACCCCTAATTTCAGTCTCACTTCTCTGTCAAAACATTAATCTATTGCACTGCAAAATAAAGACTAAATACTTACTATGAAGGTTTCAAAATGATAAGCGAACCACGATTCTGAATATTATTCTTGCGAGTGCGTTTGCAAATGATAGTACAAAGTAAAGGTCAAAAACTGTCACTTACAATAATAGTGCGAAATGTGACATAGGTTTAGCTGACTAGATGCTAAGGAATTCTTCTACAAGTGACAAAACTTGTTGGTGCCATACATTCTTTACAGCGTTAGTGATATTGCTGTCCTCAATGCTTGAATTGTTTTTAAGGAATCCCTCCCTCCTCCCCCCAATTACACATTGCGAATTTGCTTTTGTTTAAGAACTACAAATTAGAACTTACGGCATCAGCCTCTAATAGATAAAATTCTGTCTCTGAAATATAAGAAACATGCCTTTTAACATCGCAAGGCTCAGATTGAAAAGAATGTTAGAAAGCAATTTGACTGTACTTTTTTGTCACTTTCCTGTCACGTGGATATACTATATTGTATACGCCTACGCAAACGTCAAACGAAAGATGGAACTTAACATTTTATAACCATATTATGTACTAATGAGTATTATTTTCATCCATGTTATTTGTTTATTTTCGTATTACTTGCACTCTTGCGAAAGAATAATCCCTAATACATTATTACATACTATACTGTATTGTTATATTGTCATTGCGTTAACAAAAAGGGTAATCTTTGAAGGTCTTACAAATTGTATTTTCAGTAATATTCATCATTTAAAAAAACCATATACTTTAAAAATGCATAAATTTTCGATGAGGATCAAATTGACTCTAAATGGCTGTTTTAGGTAAGTCTAAAAACCGGCTGTTCCAGTCATTTCTATCATAAGGAATAAAAATGATACGAAGTTACTTTATTTTTTTAATTATTTTATGCTGAGCTTAACATGTAAATTTGCATGATGTTGTATATTTCCGTCACACCATTTCCTTTAATTATTTTATATTAGATGATTATACTAGGATTTTTAAACACTTTTCTTTTAATCTGGAGCATGAATTATACCTCACCCTGATTTATTGGTTTTTTAAAACCAGAATTATGTTTTTTTTCTCTTCTTCCAGAAATGTAACTGGCACGCAAAGCAAAAATTTAACAAGAATTTTTCATTTTATTTTTGCTTGAAGTTTTTACTCTTCTCGTACCTTAAAAAGATCCAGTTTCTGAGTGAAACGCATATTTTTGTTCTGAAAATCTTTCATTTTCGTATGTGATAACTAAATTTAGCATTTTCGTCTCTTTTTCTGAATTCAAAAATTACAGCTGGAAAAACTAAAATCAAATGAAGTAAAAATAAGAAAAAAATATTTACAAAATATTTATTTTCAAGAAGTAGTAAATTTAAAAAAAATAATTTTTACAATCTAGAAAATCTGGAAGTAATAATAGCTAAAAATATATTTTTGAGATTTATTAATCGCTAAGGATTAGCCACAACAATCTTTTTATACATAAAATAAATGGCAATAAGGAGATTTCAGTGTCTTATGCAAGCATTGCCTATACCATCCGCCCACTTGTAAGACGCAAATTTGAGACTCGACGAATCATGCCGGCGATGAATTGTACTTGCTATGAATTGTGTCCACTATGAGTTGTGACTTCGATGAATTGCTTTCGTACCGAATTATGCCCACAAGAAACAGTCGTCCTAACGAATTATGAACGATAAATTGATTCCAACGGCATATTACGCTTCACTGTAAGAAACCAGCAGGCTTTTTCCATAGAAAGCATGATTCTTTTTTTTCAAAGGGTTCTTTAAAATCTCTTAAATAAGACGAACTCTTATAAATTATTCACTAAAAAAACACTAATTTGCAGAAATTCATTACTTTTATTAACTTAAGTTTTTGTTCTTTATTTAATGTATGCAGATGTAATTATTAAAACACATTTTATCTGAATATCCCATAATCAATTTCTGTTAAAACTGAATGTTACAAATAAGTATTATAAGACATTTTTTCACTGAAAAGAGACATCAGATAATAAAATAAAAACTCATACTCCCACCTACCTTACTGTGTTTGCTCCTGTAATAACTGGGGTAGTCTTACTTGAACTCTGACTTGAGCCACCGTAATGAGATAAGTAAATATGTCAAGACCAGCTGTAAGTTATACGATGGAATCAAATAATTATCTTGCTCTTTATGGTGGATTTTTCTGGGAAGTATATATTTTGTGACGTGCTCTTGAATATTGTGTAATAAAATTGTTACCTTATTTTACAATAACATTTCTAAATTTTTTACGAAGTTGATTAAAGTTTAGTATTTTTCATTTCTTTATGTTTTTATTTAATATATCGTTTAAGTATTGTTTAACTTAATACTTTTCATATTTGCTTAGAGACTTCTAGTATAACGAATATAATATTCGTTTGGAAGAGCTTTTCATTTCAGGTTTGATTAAAACTACAGAGGAACTAATTTATCGAGTAATTGAACGAATTCCATCCTCTGAAAGTGCTCACGACGAAAATGAATCTACATTCTTGTAACACGCATAGAAAAACGCAGAAAATTGTCGTCATTTATTATTAAGAAAATGCTATCAAACTAACGATCTTTCAAAAAAATATTTAAATCAGAATTTTGATCAGACAAGACTTTGTTATTAAAATATGGTTGTTTTAAAATTCAAGCAAGGATTACAATTTTTAAAAGTAAGTCTTGCGAGGTAATTTTTTTAAAAGTTTGTCAGTTTAACTCAGGAGGAGGCCTGCGTATATGAATTTCACCCAAGAAAAAGTGGGATGTTTCTAAATTTTGAAATCGAAATTCCTTAGTACATTTAGCAACTGACTTTCTACTAATTGATGATTTTCTTAAGATTTAAATAAGCGTTTTAGAAAAGAATATTTATTTCTATTTTGTTAAAATCGGGGTATGCCACTCCCCACTCGAAGTGAGAATTTTTTTTCTGACAGAATGTGAAATTAATGAGCAGCAAAAAAATTAACAATTAACTTCTGTAAATATATATATATATATACATATATATATGTTACCGGCAAAGTTTGAAATGCCTAGAGAAATGCCCATAGAATGCCTAGGCATTGTATATGCCTAAAACTAGCCGGCAATGTATGGAATGAATTATATTTCACACATTTCCTAGGCATTCTATAGAATGCCAAATAAGAAACCGGCAAAGTATAAAATACATCTCCGATTCATTTCATAATGTAATGAAATGCCATTCAAGCCTGCCATGTTGCAACAAATAGGTTAATTTCTTATTTTTTATAAGAAAATTTTGTTTCCCTTAACATAATAAAGACATAAATTATCCTTATCATTTTTCATCTTTCATTTTTCTTTGCGCATTTCGAATAAATTTTTTTAATGGCACTCTCAGTATTTTTTCAGAATTAATTTTTTTTGAGAAATGCACATAATTTGCATAATTAACCTCATCAGGACAGAATTTTTCACACTTTGCCTAAATAGCATTTGTCATTCTATAGAATACCTAGGTAATATATACAATGCTTAGGCATTCTATAGAATGCCGGCGTTTCATACTTTGCCGGTAGCATATATATATATATATATATATATATATCTTCAGATTATGCTCCATTAATTGCAGTCAAAATATTCTGTCCGTGAAAATATTTTGCCCGTGAATCATTCTGTTATGTATACCAAAATCTTTAGCGATTATAGGAAGTATAATAGAATTTAAAAATTGTCACTACAAAATTGTCAAGAGAAAATTTTGCAATATATAATTTGGGTAGTACTTCGTATAGCAATGCAAAAAGGGGGATTGAAATTTTTTAATTATCCGTAATAACAGTAATATCAGTTAGACACATTAACTAATAATCCAGAAGAAAATTACCATGAAAAGAGTAGCTTAATAAATATATTTAATAAAAGTTTAAAAAAANTATATATATATATGTTCCCCAATAAAAAATTACATGGAGGAGCAATAAAAATAATCTCCATTAATAAGTCGTGTTTAACAAGGCAGAAAATTCTGTTATATGACAGATTATAAATTTTCAGCAGTCTTGTGGTTTTCAAACTATGTTTTTCTTTTTAAATGATTAATGAAAAAATTTTTATATTATTCATTAGGGCAAAGTGCTCAAAAAAGTGAATCTATTAAATAACCTTTGATCTAATGGTAAGAGTTTTGCCGACAAACTCTTAATCTTAGTGTTTAAAAAGCCTAACCTTAAAAGTTCTTGTTCATTAAAGTAGGCTTTGTGTTCATCTACGAAAACAAAAGCGTACAGACACAAAAGTGTAGTTTTTCTGCATAAACCCACCTTTTATTTGAATAAGATTTAAATTTCTGACCCTCAAAATATCAAGGTTAGCCGCAATGTTAGCCGAATAAAGGTTAGGCGAGGTTACCTGAATAAAAACCAACGGAGAAAAATTAATACAGCATTTAAAATGATGTTTTAAATGATTTTTTATTTTAATAAAACTCTTCTATATATAAGATTTCGTAATTCAATTGTAAAATTTCAAAGTGATTTAAGTTGTATTGTAAAACTGGCATAAGTTTAACCTATAAACACAAAAATTACCAATGATTAAATAATATTTAATGTGATTGATTTAGCTCAGTGGTTCCCAACCTGGGGGCGATCACCCCAAATTGGGTGATAGAGCTTCTCAAGGGCGCCATAATCCTTAGGGGGGCGATCAGGGGGCGACGAGTACTCAAAAGATAAAAATTGCTAATAATACTAATAATAAAAGCTATTTGAGATTGAAATTGAAAATATATATGAAATCTATGGTTCTGGTGTAGACAAAGAATTATGATAGATAAAAATTAAAAAAAATTCAAGTGCAGGATCGTTTTCGTCATACGTTTTGGTATCGAAGGCGGAAATCCGATAAGTCACTCTGTTCCTCTGAGCAATAATACTGTTTCCAGGCCTATTGATGAGATGGCCGCCGACATTGAATCAAAACTCAACAAATTTCTGAAAGAAGGTAAATTTGCGTTGCAGATTGATGAATCAACTGTGATAGATAACAAAGCTGTTTTAGCTTACGTCAGATTCATAAATGAGAGTAAGGAGATTAGCGAGGAAATGTTGTTTACAAGAACTTTGTACACAGATACAAAAGTATCGTCGATTTTTAAATTGGTCAAAGATTATTTTGAGGTAAAAGAAATTCCCCTCACAAATGTAAGTGCTTGTGCAACAGATGGTGCTCCAACCATGTCTGGTTGTCATACTGGGTTTCTGGGTCACCTTAAAAACGAAGTACCGGAAGTTATCTCACCATTCATTACGTCATTCATCGTCAACTTTTGGCTGCGAAAAATTGGTTATTTCTGGCATCAGTAAAATAAAAGCTAATTCTCCTAATAACAGTTTGTTCCGAGAACTTTGACATGAAAATGATTAAGATTTCGTATTCCTGCTCCTACATACAGCTGTGAGATGGCT
The DNA here is from genome assembly GCF_043381705.1 of Parasteatoda tepidariorum. Lineage (NCBI taxonomy): Eukaryota > Metazoa > Arthropoda > Arachnida > Araneae > Theridiidae > Parasteatoda > Parasteatoda tepidariorum. Next base: position 85,207,369 of record NC_092210.1, on the reverse strand, counting down.
TTCAAAAGGAAACTGAGCCGTTTCTTCGAATTGCTGGATTCGGTTACTGAGTTTCTCGACACCACTGATCCTGTTTTAAGTGAGAGTTTGAAGCAACGCAAGTTGGAAATTGCGTACCTCATTCATAGTCTTGAAAAAATGAAGGAAATCAACGTAAAATTTCAAGGAAATAAAATAAACATTATCAAGACTAAGGGAATCATATCTTCATTCATCGCCAAGTTTGATATCTACAAGTCAAACATTGGTCGCAAAGAGCTAATGCAACTTCCAACTCTTAAAAAGTGTTCAATGGCAGATATCGAGATTCTCGGAAATAAAATCCTAATTTTTACTGATCACCATGATCAGTTATGGAATCAAGATTTAAAGATTTGATGAAATTAGAAATTCCGGATTGGATTTTATGTCCTTTCTCTTTTGAAGTTGTGGACAAGCTCACTTCCTCTTTGTAGACTGAGATTTTAGATTTAAAGTATGACTGTGAAGCTAAAGTCATCTTTAAAGAATACGGTTACGAGTTAGCTTGGATAAAGCTTATGGACACTTATCCACAATTGTGGAAGCAAACTGAGCCGCTTCTCATCTCGTTCCCGTCAACATATTTAGTAGAGACAGGATTTAGTTCTGTCTTCCAGCTGCTCACAATGCAAAGAGAAAGGTTGGACATTTGCTTCAAAGGAGACCCAAATTTAAATCAGAGGAGCATAAAACCTGACACTCAAGCTTTAACTTGAAATACACCAAGCACAGGGCAGTCATTGAAGTGGTAACAATTTACTATCTCAACCTTCATTTTTTTTTCTCAAATTTTAGTTGTTAATGTTTTAACTTTTTCCTGATTACATTAAAATAAGAATTTTAAAAAAATGTACTTTTGCTTTGATTATTCCGTTTTAAGTACCATTTGTTTTTGAAAATAAAAAGACAATTTTTTTCTAATTAATGAAAATGACAGGATAAATGTGCCTCCTTATTTGCATTGCAATTTGAATTAAAATCAAATAACATTGCATATTTTCAGTGTTTGGTTGCTCACAAGCAACAATGAATGCTTTTTTGAGCAAAAAGAGAAAGGGGCGATATGTGTCAGCCAACCCCAAGAGGGGGGCGATGGTCCACAAAAGGTTGGGAACCACTGATTTAGCTGAACTAAGATAACGAGTCTAATGAAATTAATTAAATTTAAAAAAAATGTGTAAAGACACTTTCATAAGCATCATGAATTAAATTATAATAAACGTTATTCAAAAGTGTGTTTCAGCCATTCTTACTTTAGCTACACATGCTTGAAATCTTTGTCTGAAACAATTCAATAAATTTATTAATATTTTATTCAAAAATAGTGAGTAAAATAGATAAATCCAATGTTTATATTAAACATTTCCTCTCCTTAACTCTATTGTAGTATTGATAAATTTGAGTACTTGAATAAAAAATTATGGTAATTAAATGGTTGAGTAGATAAAGTGAAATATGCTTGGAAAATATGCTTGGAACTATAATAGACATAAAAATTAATAAGTAACTCTTAACGTAAGTAACTCTTTTTCTTTATGTTTTGATTCGCAACTAACATGTATTGCTGGAGGTGCTTTTTCATTAAACACTTTGGTGAAACAAAATAAAGAACAAACAATGAAATTCATGAAACGAGTCCTTAATTTTAACAATAAGTTAGAGAACAAAATCACAAAATTTCTTTGCTTAACTTGAGTATACTTTTATATTAGTACATATTCTTAAATATTAGGGCTGCATTTCGGGAGTAGCTGTACCTATATTTGTATTCAAGACTTTTCGAAATTTGACCCTTTTCATTTTATTTTTAAGCTGATCATGGCGTTCTTTGCAAACATAAATAATGCTATTTCATGGCAAAATGTGATTTTGATCACTTATTCTTCGAGTTTTAAAGCAAATAACTACAAAATATTAATAAATTAATAATAAAATAATTCAGTAATATTATTCAAAAAATAAAAACAATCGAAGAAAACATGGAATATTTCAAAATAACATTAACACCACGTAATACCTTTTGTATTTAATTTATTTTCACACCGATGACTACATTCTTTACAAGCAGAAATAATTGATATTTTTTTAAATAAAATAAATCCAATTTGAAAATATTACCTTTTTCTTAATTTAAATGGCATCTAGACTAAAGATAATAGCTCAAGAATCTCAGACAATGTATTGGGTAGTGAAAAAGCTGCCGGATTTAGTTTGCTGATCCATGGTGAACTAATCCTTTTATAGTGTTCTATTTTTTATTTCTTTATTAATATTTTTTTTTTGCTGCACGAGCTTAACTTCTTCAAATCTCATCTGAGGTAGAGATGAAGGGGCTTGTGCTCACGTTTCTTACAAATTTTTTAAAAGAACAATATTCAATATTATTTTAACTCCTGAAATATTTTTAATAATAATTTGGACTTTGGCTTATATATTGAATTATAAAGTTTTATTTTTCGCTTTTACACATTATTTTATTTATTTTTTTATAATGTTCACTAGCTTGCCTACTCTCACACCAATATACATGGGGCTTGTGTGGAAGAGCTGTGAGACTAGTATGAATAGATTTGATAACGTATTGAGAAGACATTTATTGCAACTCAGAAAAATGTATCTAAATCCAAAGTGAAATTAATTTCAATCCAAGCTTTATTAAAGAATGAATATTGACATAATTGAGTTAAAAAAATTTAATTTGTGATGGAGCTTTTCCCTATACTAAGAAAAACTTGTTGAACGTAAACCAGAACATTTGTAAACCATTATTCAATTAGCTTTATTTGAAAGCGCATAACCAATTTCAAGTTTAATCAATTTTAGTAACAATAGTTCCAATTTAATGAGGAAATGCTGCGAAAGGACAAAACAGGAGAAATGATTATTGGATCAATGTAAACTAGTTGCGAAAAAAAAGACGGGACCTTTCAATGATGTTCTATTTTAGTTTTATGCCTTACAAAAATTTTAAAAAAAATATACTTCCTAAAATTATCTTTTAATAACTCCATTACATTAGCTCTATCACCATGTGTCTACACAAGCATCACGGCGACAAATGTTTATTTATACCTGAACCTAGTTAACTGAAACTGAATTTCTTACAGAACTGAAATTATTATCAAAATAAGTGAAAATTTTTATAATTTATTACAAATTGTCACCTATTGTTGACATTCTGAAAATAAAATATGTAAATAAAAGAGTAAGGAGAGATACTTTTGCATCTTAAAAAACTTCTTTTTTTAGTATTCACAGCGTGATTATGCAACTGCATTTCAGAAGTGTATATCAGTGTTACCAATCTATGATGTCTAACAGAGGATATTTGACAAATAAATAAAAATACTTATTCAAGATAACCATTCTAGATCCATGTCCAAACTAGCCCACCTTCGCCCCTACGTTTTTAAATTATCGTTATGGACAGGGAAAATAAATACTCATATTTCTACTCTAACAAACATTACATATTTACAAATAGTCATTGCCTATGAATGTGATAATCATGATAACAAAACATAACTAAAATTGAGAGCCTAAAATAACGATAACAACAATTTCAAATAAAGTTTCAGACAATTAGTTCAATATAGATTACAATGCACTTTCGCGATAAATAATAATAATAATCATAACAATAATATTATCAAAAAATTCACTAACAATAAAATAATAAAAGAATAACTAAAGAAAGCATTTGCAATAATAATAATCCTAGTAATTGTAATATTAATTTTTATTTTTCATTTATTTATTTTTTATTTTTTATATTTTTTCTTTCCTATAATATATTTAAAATAGATTTAGATGATCGAAAAAACCTTTTTCAGGTATTTAAAACATTTTTGTTTCAATTTTGACAACAATTACGGTATTTTGAAATAAGGTTTAAATTACTCTTACTTTATTTGAGTTGTCAATGCCTAAGTCTAGAATGGTAGCATTTTGTATCAGATGACAAGAAGATACNTTGAGAGCCTAAAATAACGAGATTATAATATAACATCACAGTACCGGTGAAAAATGTTTGTTTAATCAGAAAGGATGATGGAACGCCAGAAATTAATAATCTGTGGTATGTTGCTGTTTGATTCATCAAACTGTACTATATTGGTACTATATTGGCCAGTTTTGGCTATGATTCAAGAAATTCAGACCAACTGGTGTTCTAAGGTACTAGAGGTATTAAGGAAAAAAAAATGAGAGAGATAACAACAATTTCGAATAACTAAAGAAAGCATTTGCAATAATAATAATCCCAATAATTGTAATATTAATTTTTATTTTTCATTTATTTATTTTTTATTTTTTATATTTTTTCTTTTCTATAATATATTTAAAATAGATTTAGATGATCGAAAAAACCTTTTTCAGGTATTTAAAACATTTTTGTTTCAATTTTGACAACAATTATGGTATTTTGAAATAAGGTTTAAATTACTCTTACTTTATTTGAGTTGTCAATGGCTAAGTCTAGGATGGCAACATTTTGTATCAGATGACAAGAAGATATTCCAAATAATGAGTTTACATTAAACATGAGTATAAATTAAGTAAAGTTCTTTCGCTGAAATATTTTGATGGATTCTGTCCCTCATGCAATCAATTTTAGATAGGTAATTATATACTTTTAAGTATTAAAGAAAAAAAATATACGATTTCAGCGTAAAAAGTTCGCTTTGTTTAACTTTTTTAAGGCAAATAATGGAAACATATTGCTTTCTAAATTTTCCAGAATACCAAATAAGATTTGTCCTAAAATTCAAATTCTTCGTAACTGTCAAGCTCATTGCAAAATTGTGAGAATTTTCGGAAAAAACCCTTACTAGTTTCTGAGCTTAAATCCTATTATAAAGGCTCTCATAAAAATTTCCTTTAGATGCTCTTAGCAAGTTCTAAAAAAAAAGGTTCACAAGTCACTACTTGAATTTACTTTCCAAATAGAGCAAAGTGAGTTTTTACACTTTTTTTATTTATTTATTTTCTGTTATAAATATATTTTTTCTTCTTTAAGGTCATAATAAATGCGAAAAAAATGCTTACTATCAGTGAAGTCTCCTTTAATCCGAGAACTAAAGAATACAGAACTAAATTTTAGAATATTTGCATAGATAAAAAATATTTATAGGAACGTAAAATACATGGTAAGATTTATATCATGTCTGTTTTATTGTCAAATCTTGTAAAAATATATTTCCATACAAAATAAAATAGATATATTCGTGCTTGAATATCCTCAGCATGGTTATTTAGGTTTAGTATTATCAACTTCAGATCCTTGATCGAAAAAGGAATAATGAAGTCGCAATATTTTATCTATTTAGAATACAACTTGTTCCGAAAACAAGACAAAGAAATAATTTAATTATTGAACTTGCAAGATCTATAGATTTACTTCGAATATGATTTTCTACATTACTTGAAAATTGATTTTATGTCTTTGTCTTCAATAAATGTATTTTTTTTAAACTAATGTAAATATATTTGGAAATTTGATTGCCTATGTTCCTTTGTCTGTATTATTTTAAGGAAAGCTTCGATATTTAGAATGTAGAATAGTTTGACATAGTTGAAAATAAGTTTGCATTTTGATAATAATAGTTTTAATAGTTAAATATATTTTGATATATAAAATAGTTGAAAAATAATTTAGATAAAAATTCTTAAATCCATTGCAGTTAAGTTCATTTTTCGTAAGAAGTAATAGAAGAGTTTAAATTATGGTATATTATTATTTAAATATTTTTAATAAAAACAAAAATTCGAAATCACAGAAAAATTAGATAAACTTATTTTGTTCGCTTTCTTTTTCATAACTTTATTTCGTTTTATTTTTCCTTAAATGTATGAATGTTGTCAGAATGAGAAGTGCACGTGTGTAATAGCTTGAGAAAAGAAGTAACCATGGCATTATTAATGTTCAAGATTAGTGAAACAGCAAATGGAGTATTATTTTTATTCAGTACAATTTACTTGAGATTAGAGCAGTTAAAGTAAGTGTAAAGTCGTACAAAATATAGATGCACGCAGAACGCAAGAACGCGCAATATTACAATTTTCAGTAGCAGAAGGCAAACGCTCTATTTCTTTAAAAGCCCAAATATATACAGATGTTTTAGTGCTATAACTTTTGGTCAACGGTGATAATTGATTAAAAGGAAGCAGCGTTTGAGAAAGTTGGTAAAAGAAATTGAAAAGTACGATATTGGCTCCAAACGCTTACGTAAATTATTTTGATTGAATGAAAACCTCAGTCATAAAAGTAAGCATAGCATTTGTAAGGAGCATCTGGATGATTAGAAGTATCTTGAGATAAATGTAAAGGAAATATCCAGATATTTTTTGTAAGAGTTTTGTAATACTTTAGAGACCAAAAATGAAAAAAAAAGATGAAATTTCATTTGAAATTATTAATTTATTGAAAATATTTCGATCTTAAAGGTAAGAAAAAAATGATTAGTATTAATCTTAATTTTATTGAGGATTGTGTAAACGGAAGTATGTTATTAAGTAATATGAAGCTTGTTATTTTTTTGATAGAGTTAGTTAATTTTGTAATTAATGATAAATTTAATAAAAATATGTTAATAGAAACTTTACAGTACTAACCGGATATGATTGCTTTTATTTATTTAAATACTGCTACTGCACTTGAAGCTAGAGAACATATGTTGACCTCTAGAAATATAATTATTTTGCGCTACAAAATAAATAAAAAATGGGCAGAAATGAATAGCACATTTAAAAAAAGAACAAGAAATGCTTTATTTTAACCGTTTTTCTGCAAAATTCATTAACATTTACAGGGTTTTAGTAAATTAATCACAAAATTTTAAAGTTGATTTAGGTTGCATTATTTGAATATATATTTAAGTTTAGCAGGTTAATGTTAAATATTTTCTGTGATAAAATTATAAATTTGATTTAGTGAGAGTTTAAATAATATGTTTGATCAAACCAATTATATTTTACGAAGGCACAAAGCCATTTTCTCTAATAATTTGAATGAAATTATAATGAACGGGAATCAAGATTGAGTTTCAGCTGAACTTATTTGAGTTACATGAGTTTGAAACCTTTGTCAAGGAATATCTACTACAATTATTAATATTTTATTCATAAACATTGCATGAAATAGGTAAGTCCAATGATCATATTAAATATTCTTCGTTTAATTCAATTGTGATAATGGCTGTTAAGTCAAAGTATTGAATAAATTAATATCATAATTAAATGATTAAATAAATCACCTGAATGGCAAAGTAATATAATTATGAAAATCATGTTCTGCATATAACTTTTTAATTATTTGAGAAATAAACATTCCTTGCTGGATTTGCATATTTGTATAATTATTAATTAGTTTAGACTATTTATTAAGTAACAAAATCAGGCATAAGCATGATATTCCGCTTCGTAAGAATATTTTTCTGTTATTACATGTCATTAAACATCAGGGATATATTTTCGAGTTGCTCTTATTTTAAGCATCTAATAATTGATGTACAAAATTATTTTAAAATGTGAACCTCTTAATTTATTTATCTATTTATTGATAATCACATTCATTGAAAACATAAATAATGTAATGTCATTACGAAAATGGCAATTTAATACAATAAAAATTGCTTAAAGTTAAAATTTTCAATGAAATAAAATTATATGACAGCCAATAGGCAAGAATAACACGCGATGAAGACTTAAAACAAAATATAATTGCTAGAAATAAATTTTATTTATTTTTAAACTGATGATCGGATAGTAAGAAATGTTTTCCAAAACAAACATGAGTTCATTGTAATGTAATTTGGTTAAAATTTATTTTTTATTTAATTTTAATTTTGTAAATACAATTTTGGGAAAGACGCTTCATTTCAGAAAATTTGTCAAAATTTTTTAATTATTATAACAAAAAAAATTTATATTCATAGCATTTTTTAATAAACATACAAAACCTATCAAGATAAATTCAATAAACTTTTTTTGTCAATAAGCAATCAATAAACAACGAATTTGAGTTTTATAATTAATTTCATCGTGATTTATCTTACCGTATAAAGCAGATTTTTTGTTAATGGCATTGCATGAAACATATTTCTTTGATAAACTGCACTTTCATTTTCAAAAATTAATTATGGGTTGACTGTTTGAATAATTTGACATATTTCTGAATAAATAATCTTTTCATACTTTTCAAATAAATATTCTAGTACACTGTTAAAAATCTTGGAAGAAATGTCGGTACAAAATACTAGCACTCAGGTGTTACCATCCGTAAAATCTATTTTCACTCTAAAATATTATACCGCAGTTTTTAAAGTAAGATTTATTTAATTAGACGGATTTAGTTTTACGGTAATTATTACTGTATTTCTGAAGAATAATTATTTTAATTTTAAATAAATTAAAAAATATTTATTGAAAAACTGAGAAACTTTGTGGTCATGCAAAAGAAGATTTTGTTCAAAATTCCTACCCTAAAAGGTTTAGTTATATCTTTCATTAATGTGTGTTGCTACTAAAATTCTCAACTACTCTCAACGGACTTGGGCTAAAGGTATTATAGACATCATTCATGTTAAAATATAATTGAAATAAAAAGTTCAAAAGCTTGTATGTCTTTTAAATGCACTGCTAAAATTCTCCCCTTGAGTATTTACTAAGTTAACGGCGAAATTTCGTAAATTATATCTTTAGTAAAGATAAGAGATAACTTTGAATTGTTCTAGGGTTCTAAATCTTTCCATACCTGCTTTAGTCTATGAGCACTAAAAACAACTGGAATTATTTTAGTTACATCTGAATAAAGCAAATAAAAAAAAGTTGTGGGATAAAAATAATCAACAATTAGTTCAATGAGAGGGTTTTACTTTTGTGAAACTCAATCGAAAACCTCGCTGTTATTTTTGTTTTTTTTTTTGAGAAAGATTTCCATAAATGTTAGATTTATTATTAAATAAATAAGTAGTTCCTATTCTGGTAAATCTATCAGCCTTACGAAAGTTCATTACTAAAATGGATCTTGAAACAAAATGCAATGTTCTTATTGACAAGATTTTGGATAATTAAAAGCTTTCGTGCTCAAAACTTCCTCTGATAGAATTTAGAATCCATAAAGTTTTATAAGGACATAGTCTTGCCATAAAAAATATTTTTTGAATTAATATATTCATGCTTATTAATATAAAATTTATTAATTGTAAAGTTATATATTTCTATCAAATTGATTTATATCGTTAAAATAGTTTTTATTACAACACCAGTATATAATACTTTGTAAAGATATGTATTGGGGCAATCTATGTGCTCTCCGGAAAAGAAAAAAAGCAGACCACCCTAAATAAATCTTATACTTCTGATCGGATCTTTAAGTTCTAGGACTCAATCTGAATGGCTCGAGGGTGTGACCTCCAAAATTGAGTAGTGCAGTGCAGACTATATTTTAAGTTACAAAATCAGACACAAAAACGTACTTTCGCTGAATAATTATACCGTTTTTAATGGATTCGGATTTCTGTCAATCAAAATATGGGGACTAGCCCCTATTTGAGGGTTATTGTCAAAATAGTTTGATCAAGAGAGCGGTCCTAATTTTGAGTCCCTTATAGTGATAATTTTATTTTTGAGTATTTCACCATATCTCGAGTACTTTTTAAGCGAATTGAAATGTTTTACAAACGATTATAAGATTTGTTTATTCAAAAAAATCTTGAAATTTCTTGTTATTTTTTATTATTTTATTCAATAGTTATCAAAAAAAATTTTATTGCGGGGTATAAAAAGCTTTACACGAATTTAAAGAATGCAATCCTAAATAGCAAAATAGAAAAATTGGGTGATATCAGTAGAATAGCTCCAGAGAAATCCAATTTTGAAAATATTGCATTTTTATAATTCAATTTCTCTGGTACTAAGACAGTTGCATTTTTGAGATGATGTAAAAATCTATATGCCTTACAATTCAAATTTTTTTCTACTATTATTGAATACAATAATAAAAAATAATAAATATTTACTAAAAGTTGTTTTTAGCGTAAAATTATCTATGGATACAAAAAATTTACAATTGTGCAAAAAATTTTCAATTTTCTTAGAAATGCTCAAGCTATGGAGAAATGCGCATAAAAAAATAAAACTAAGCTTTCGAAACTTTGGACCGCTTGCCTGAACGAACTATTTTGACATATTTCTCTGATTGCGGCTACCACCTCTATTTTTAAAGTCAGAAATCTAAATTTGTCAAAAAAAAGTGTGTTTATTCAGAAAAAGTGCGATTTTAAGACTGGTTTCGTATCTTTAAGTATGGTTTGCACCAATTAATTAACATATTTGACGTCATCTCCTGGAACCATTAAGATTGAGTCCTAAAATGAGAAGATATGATCATTAGATTAAAAGTTATTCCGGGAGGTCCGTTTTATAATTTGCGTACAACACATACGCATATCAACTGCAATGTTTAATCAACTGCAATGTTTAATAATCTCCATCAAATACACTGTCACTTTTATGTAATGTTATTGTAAAGAAAAGATAAGGCGGATTATATCAGTTAATACTCTTGTAAGTATCTTTGAACTCGAAAGAAATTCTGTTACTCTGATGTTTAAAGAACAACGATCTTTTGTCTAATATAATAAAATAATCATTTTCTACCATTTCTTATCAGATATTATACTGAAACTTTAAAGTGGAGTTTTCTCATAAACTATAAGTTTCTTGCAAGACTTTGGGGCACTCCGAAAATTTGGAATTCAGTTTCATGGAATATTTTAAAATAATTTCTTCAATACGATATGTTTCAAAAAGAATAAAACTAACTTGTAATTTTACAGCCATTGAGAGAACATCTGGTTTAGATTCGATTGAAATTTATTGCACTTCATTTATTTCACAATTGGATTACATTTAAACAAGCGATGATATAATTTTAACGAAATTAGAAAAATTATATATCTAAAAGTTAAATACTAGACTATGACTCACTAATTATGAAAATTTGAGCCAAAATATATTGACATATGAATAATATAAAATCAAACTAAACATNTGAATAAATGACGAACTTTAACGATCTCCATCAAACACGCAGTCGCTTTTATGTAAAGTTATTGTAAAGAAAAGATTAGACGGATTATATAAGTTAATACTCATGTAAGTATATTTGTACTCGAAAGAAATTCTGTTACTCTGATGTTTAAAGAGCAGCGAGCTTTTGTCTAATATAATAAAATAATCATTTTCTACCTCTTCTTATCAGATATTATACTGAAACTTTAAAGTGGAGTTTTCTCATAAACTATAAATTTCCTGCAAGACTTCGGGGCTTTCCGAAGTTTTGGAATTCAGTTTCATGGAATATTTTAAAATAATTTCTTCAATACGATATGTTTCAAAAAGAATAAAACTAACTTGTAATTTTACAGCCATTGAGAGAACATCTGGTTTAGATTCGATTGAAATTTATTGCACTTCATTTATTTCACAATTGGATTACATTTAAACAAGCGATGATATAATTTTAACGAAATTAGAAAAATTATATATCTAAAAGTTAAATACTAGACTATGACTCACTAATTATGAAAATTTGAGCCAAAATATATTGACATATGAATAATATAAAATCAAACTAAACATGTTATTATATCTATTTTATCTTAATTCCGAATTTAGAGTCGTACATATTTGATGTATTATTCATCAAATAATACAGTAACTAAGTAAATTTCCTTTCAGAAAAGTTTATGACAAATGACTACCGATAGTTAAAGCGCGAGAAGTAAAATCAATAACTCACTTATATCTATAATGATGAGTATATCAATCAAGCTCGTTACTCAAAAAAACTAATCATCAAAACTGCCAATTACATTGATTAAAATTGTGTTAAATAGTTCAAGTTGCGTCATGACAATGACTTAAATATTTAAACAAATTCCTTAATTTTTAATGTAATATAACCTCTTATTTTATTTTCTGTCATTCTATTTTCCATCCCTTCCTGAAAAGTAACTGTATATCTATCCATCTCCTGCATTGTATTTATACAGATTTTCTGCTTGAATTCATTAAGATATCAGCATTTAATACCATTTAATACTATTTTGTTTTAAAGGAAGTTGTAAAGCAGCCTAAAAACTATCTGTATCAAACTTTAGAAAGTAGTTTGTACCATCATTTGAAAATTAATACCACTATTCATTTAATTTTTCATTAAAGATTTGTATCTTATATATAAATTTTATTTCCTTTACAAAAATTAATATTTAGATTTCTATAATTTCTTTGCAATTTTAATATACAATTTCATTCTTTCTTCAGTATAAATTTATCAATATTTTTTTCTCTGGAAAATTAAATAAGTAGACAAATATTAGTTTCTCTGCTTATTAAAATTAAATCGTTTGCAAATAAGGAGTCGTACTCCCAACCGGTACTTTTTGAGATAGTAACATTAAAGCTAATAATAATTGCTATGGCGTCGCAATTTGTTAAAGCATCACGCACACCGCTGGTGGAGAGCTGAGGGCACTGAGCTCGATCCTCTCAGTCGACAAAGAAACATAATGTATACGCAGCACGTTTAAATCTGCCGTAATTGAAAGTCATCTTTTCTGCTATTGGGTACCAGCTCAGGTGCTCTCCATGTCGTCAGACCGAAGTCATATTTTATGGCATTCCAACCATGGCCTTTAAAAGATAGAGCCCTAAAAATAGAGCTAGGAGCTTGATCATGGTTGATCAATTTCATTATTTCAGCACATTATGAATTAAATATATTATAGCTTTTACTTCTTTATGTCCTTAGACAGGTTGAATATTTTCTTGTTCCTCAAAAAACTTTAAAGAATTCCAAAGTTTTTTAATAAAACAGATTGACATTACGTTTGAGAAAATGGTTCAAATTATTAAAAATAAAATATTATGATTGCCTGTATCTTTGGGGATTTAGTTTCAAATCATTAAACATAATTGCTTTTATATTTTATTCCCAATCATTATGTCTGTCTCCAACATTTTTTTAAAATTTCATTATTCAAAAAAATGTGTTTTGATTTTGTATTTGAAAACATTTATTTCCTTATGTTAGATACACATCCGTTGAAGACCTTACGTTGTTCAGAGTATTTATTACACACTGGAAACATTTTAAATGAAAGAGAACATAAGAAATACAGTCTTTAAATTGTTAGTGGAATGAAGTGGACTCAACATTTGTTTATTATGTTTAAAAAAACTCGTAGCATTTAAATAAACTCGTCATTGAATAAACTTTGAAAAGCTACAACATTAAATAATCGCTTTTCTGTATTTCGTGTTTTACAAACACTTTACAAAGTTATTTGTAAATTTCGTAAAAGTGTGTTAGTAAAAAATTTTAACATGATCAACACAAAACACGTGTGAATGTAGCTGATTATCTGTAAGAAATTTGAGTTCTTTGAGTTTAGATTACCATTCTATGGTATTCTTCTTTTATTCATTGAGTGACCTTAAATTCTAATAATAAGGATTCTTAAATTAATATAAAAATAACCTAAAAGCAGTTATTTTTATGAAATGCTTGAAAAAAACGGATCACAGTTGGTAATATAAGAAATATGTATAACTTATATTTATAATAAAATTCATATTTCCCTCACTTTTCTCAGATTTAATGCTTAATTCATTTATGTTTAATTTTCGTGATTGAAATTCAGAATGTTGGGATTGATTTCTATGTTCATGAAATAAATAATATATGATCTGTGATGAACTCACCTTCAGGGGGGGGGTTAATAGTTCAATCGAAATTTTTTCCACTTAACATATGAGATTCAACATTTCAGCAGCACTCTATATCTAATAACAATAGCGATTTTAAGCATTTTCTAAACACAACATAATATTCTGCCAATAAAAATTTTAACCGGTGTCACACATATAACTATATAAGTGTTAATATANGATTTTTTTATATAATTTTTAATTTTTCGCAAATTATGTTTAAATTTTCACAAAATAGGTACCTCTCAGAAAAACCTAGACAGACCCCTGATATATATATATATATATATATATATATATATCTTGATAAAAGCATTACTATATTTTAAAGCTATTTATAAACAAAAAAACGTAAAAATGCAATAAAAGAGAGAAAAATAAAAAGATTACAAAAAATTTATTATATAAATTCATTAAAAACGTATACGATATCCTTAAATTCTAAAAACATAATATTTATTTCAGATCAATATTAATTCAATTTTAGTAAACTCGTTGTAAATGGATTTTGTGACAGCGCAATATTCCACCCTCATAAATAAGTATGTATATTTAATTAAAAATATACGGATATATTTCCCTTTTCATTGGTAGGACAATTAAAGGAAACAAGCAATGTCATCAATTAGGGTAGTATTCATGTCATCTGAGATCACTTAAAATAATTGAAAGCAAATACGGAAAGATATATCATTAAATAAACGCGTTTCTAAATTTCGAGTTTCTCAATCCATTCGTAAAATGGAGGATTTCGTTTAAGTGCAGCTGGACATTTTTTATGCGGTCAACTAGAATCACATTTGAATATAGCTGAATGCATTTTAGGAGTCTGTTTCCTGTAGAATTGTTATTCTTGAATTATATTGGGTGTAAATGTTAATCTTGAATTATATCGGTAGCTCAGAGATAGAACGCTCTCCTCCCGATGAGGAGATGACCCAGGTTCGAATCCAAGCAGTGGTTGTTTGATCCGAGTTCTGCTACTGGATCCCACAGAGCAAGAGTCTTGAAGTAAAATATCCCTAGTGGTAGAATCCCCTTAAGATCTGGCTAAACGAAGGAGGTTTTGTGGTTTTTCTCTCCGTGTAACACAAATGCAGGTGAGTTCCATCAGAAAGTCCGCCACGAAGCCTAGTTTGTCCCAATGCTTGATTCAGAAGTTTCCCTGTCTTCCGTGTTGGATTAAAAAATACAAGACTATAAAGTTAATCATTGGCAGTCGTAAACTCAGAATTGAGTCGACTTTTAGACGTCGATTATAAAATTACAAAATATAATCTTGGTTTATAATTTTTTTTAAAGAAGATATCTTAATTTGTTAACAAAAAACAAGTCTTTCAAATAAGTATGCTAATGGCTAAAAGTCGAAAGAATGTTACATAGGTAATATTAAACTTATACCTATAATAAAATTAAAAATAAATTTAATATTGAATTTCTTTGCGCTTTAGTTTTAGGATCGATATTCAGTATGCTGCAGCTATATACAAGTCTAAATTATATAAAAAAGTGCACTTTCTGACAATCTATTCCTGTATAAGGAGAAGAACGTTACAATCGAAAGTTTTACCACCAACTAATAGCGCTCCCGATCTAATAACAACGCAAGCTTTGAATATTCTATGACCGATATAAACAAGATTTTCTACCAATTGAAATTTCAGCCAACAGCGCACAGATAAAGTATCTAAATATCCAAACTTCAAATGGAGCTTCCGTGTTGTAACAATAGAATATGCAAACGTTACCTTAATATTTACAACATAATTGTTGCCTTTGATAAGCAAAATGTCAATCAAATTTTGACCATTTTTCTTGCTAGAATGCACATATACTAAACTTGAGCACTGCGTAAGATAACAATATAAGATAATTTTAAAAATTTAAATATGTTGTCAAACAAAATGTGCCACTGATCAACTTTTCGACCACTTTTAGAGAACTGAAATGAAGAAAATAAATAAAATTTTTGGAAATCATATATATAATACGGATTTTAAAAATTAATATATTTTTATACACGTAACTACAGTGCTACAACGTATTCAGTTTTCTAATGCTTTGCTGAATATTCATAAGAGTTTTCTTCAGCTATTGCTCTAAAACGTGAAAGTAAAATATTGTTAACATCATAAAATTTTACCTAATAAGAGTGATTAAAAAAATGCTTGAGAACATTTCTCAATTGAATAATTGAGAAATGCACTCAATACGTTAAATTTAATTTTCGTTTTTGGAAATTTCAAAATATATGAGATCCAGAATAGCAGGCCATTGGAATTATTTTTCCTGAAATTCTTGTCTTCCTTTCCATCTGTTTTTCGTAATCGATAAAAATGTATTTGAAATGCTTCATGAGATAGTCATTAGTAAAGTAAGAACAAATAATGTTTCAAATATTTATTTCCATAAAAATAAGTATTTTTCTTCTCGAGAGATCAAGAGAAATATTTTAAGATATACATAAATTAAAGAGTTGTAATTGTTTACTTTATAGTCCGTATGATCTCCTTTAATACTTCCGTGTGATTTTAAAAAAATAATATTTATTACAATTTTAGTTAGTTATCACTTGCAATTATTTTGACATTTCTTGACAATTTCATTTCTTAAAAATTGACTGAGGTCCATTCAAGCAGAAAAAAAGTTCGCGAAAGTGTCAGAAAATATAGAAAATGCAGCCTATTTAAATTTAAATTATTTAATACATTTTCAACACAAGTATAAGCACATTACCTTTCATTAATTTTAATACATTATTTATTTCCAGTTCATTCATGAATGACACAAAATAATAAACTCTAGACTAAATATAACCATTCAATCACGCAAAGAAATATATTTCATTGCATAAATTTATCACATAAAACATTATTTTGTGTCATCTTCCTCTTATTCTCTCAGCTGTTTTAACGCGCACAGATCCTCAATGACACGTTCATATATTTTGTTTTTCCGTAAAATATGAGCGAAATTGCTCTTTCAGTAACAAACATTTCGTAATACACAAGACATACTAGCATCATTTGTAAAGTTCAACTAATTTAATTTTCGTCAGCAATTCCTGATACAAAGAACGCGCACATCATCATTAACATAATTTGTAAAATTTACTAATATTTAATTTTCGTCACATCAGTAAAAAATTTCTTTTCATTAAAATTTGTAACAGATAATGATATGGCAAACAACAAAAACAGAGATTCAAACACACCAGCCAGAACAAGTAGACTGGAATTCTCCTTTTTCTAGGAAATAGTAGGGAGGAGGATAAAGTTATTGATTTGGAATTCATTCAAAAAACGATAGGTGGTCTTTACTACGTTTTTCAACTTAACACCCTGCTGAACCTACTAATTTTCACGCAAAGGCTTCCGGGTTAATCAAAATGACCCTCTTTGTAACAATCACTGCAGAACATACTAAGTGCATTTTATTGGTCAGTTTGCCAAAAGTTTCAGGATCAATGCTATTCAATAACAATATAATTAATTTCTCTAATATGTATACCTGTGATACATTTGCTTAAATCATCATAAGCATTTTATATAACATTATTATTAACATGAAAATTACATTTAATTTTTGTATTACTCATAAAGAAAAGTAATTAAATTTAGAAATATTAGAATTAAATTAGAAATTAGATTTGAATTAAATTAGAAATTAGATTTGAATTAAATTACAAATTAAATTTGAATTCAATTAGAAATTAGATTTGAATTAAATTCGAAATTAGATTTGAATTAAATTCGAAATTAGATTTGAATTAAATTACAAATTAGATTTGAATTAAATTAGAAATTAGATTTGAATTAAATTAGAAATTAGATTTGAATTAAATTAGAAATTAAATTTGAATTAAATTAGAAATTAGATTTGAATTAAATTCGAAATTAGATTTGAATTAAATTACAAATTAAATTTGAATTAAATTAGAAATTAAATTTGAATTAAATTCGAAATTAGATTTGAATTAAATTAGAATTAGAAAACGAAAAGAAATAAAGTTAAAGTAAAAGTAATAAAAATTGTGTATCGAAAGTAAAGGATAGAATTGTTGTTTTGTTTGCTTAATTTTTTATTTATTCCAGTTCAAATAGTTAGTTCAAATACGTCATTTAAAGTTTGACTTAATAAGTATGTTGTGAGTCTTTTTAGGAAAGAGTGAATCCATTTGTAAACATTAAATACCGAAGTTAAGCTTCTTCAAACTTTACTCAACAAATAGATCGTCAGTCATTTCATTTAAGATTATGTACACTTGTAAATAATTAATTTCTATGTAAAGTTCATGTAAGATTGAATCAACAGCCATAATTAAGGAATTTTCAATATACCCAAGAATTGATTTATAATAAATGCGTATAATGAGAATTTCGTACCATCTAAATATTTTATCTGTATTTGAGTAAACTTTTGTACATTATTGATCAGTTATAGCTCTAAATGAATTTCGTTTATTTAAATGCTGTCATTTTAAATTGTAAGTTAGTTAGAAACTCTGAATTGACTTCGAGTTCTTAAAAATCTTTTATATCTTTCTTCGATGAAGGAATTAATTTTATTCCTGAATTCGCAACTTTTAGCAAATGCAAATTTAAAGGAAAAGGCATTTTATCTTCTAGCTGTGTTCATAGGCAAAAAATATCGATTTATGTAAATTCAAAGAAACTTCAATGCTTCCCAATATAAAAAGCGCAGAATTTTTATTTATTTATTTATTTTTTTACTTAAAACTAAATATTTCTAACTCGTTTTCAACAAATACTGAAAAAATCAAAAATAATTTAGAGATACATTTTTCCTCATTAATTTTTTGTGTAACTTTGCTTTAATAATTACAAAAAGAAGTAGTTAAATCCAATATTTCCAGGAAATAATATAGTTAAAAAGCTTGAAATAATTCTTTTTCTTTGCAAAATTTAATTCTAAAGTGTTTGATGTTCCAGATTCTAACATTATACAGTATTGCTTCGGTACAGTATTGTTCCAGATTCTATTTATATTCTAAATCCTATATCTTTTTTTAAAGGTAAGGAAGAAATGTTCTCTGCGAGAATGTGAAGTAAATTCTTCAGGGCTATTTTAAGTTGTTGAATATGAAATTGAAGAAAATTAATAAAAAAGTACATAAAATTGTTGCGAGAGCATATATTTGGTACAGTATTGCTTCGCTTTATTAAATGACGGCATTATTTCATGTGTTCGGAGTTTAGCCCATATGAAGCTAATCGTGGAATCACATCGTACACAACTGAAGCTTCTGTTACGAGTTTAACGCAATTTCTAATTGCTTGTATGTGAAATTGTAACTTTACTATGTTAAGAACTGACACGCTATTTGCTGTTGCGAAATGCTTCAACTCGCTGTATGGAATTCCCATTGTCAGTGGGGTTTCTGTCTTGCCTCATTGTTGCCAATCAATCTACTCATATTATAGTTTTGCATTGATATGAATTTTTGAAATATTGCTGCATTATTTGCTCAATTACAAAAATATTCTTTTCCCGCTGCATTCTTTTTTACTCAAGAATTCTAATAATGTTTCAAATTTTATCTTAAAAGCTAACAGAATATTCTCAGTATAAAAGAAAAGCGTTTCTCAGAATAACTGATCTCAAATCTTAAATTAAATAATAAGTAAATCGTATTGGTTTTCATCTATTTACAAACAAACATGACAAACTTTTTTTTTGTAGTAAATTAAAATTTGGAACATCCTTGATAAACGTGTTCCTCAAGAATCACAACCGTGGGAGAGGGGCTCTCTGTTTAGGTACAAAAATACGCATACTAATTTCAAGTCAACATACGTGATAGAAGGAATGAAATCCTCCGTGCATTGTATAGTTTTTTCTTTGTTCCTTTGTAACATATTTGAGAAAATAATGTTTATTCTTAGGAACAATGCTGACTTAAACTTACTATCTTGTTAGGTTACGTTTTCATGACGCACAAAAACCAACTAAAACAATGAACGGCATAATTCTGAACTTCTGTTGATTAGCTAGGTGGTTGTTTTCCCATTTAAATTTTTTTTCGGCATGCAATATGTAGATGAACAATGATTTTAAGAAATGTTACATCAGAAGATGCACTACTCCACATTCAATTTAATAAATAAAATATGCTTGTTTTTTTAAAATTTCTAACATTATGTTTTCTTTTTTTAAATTTAGATATTTTAGGCATAAAGACACCAATATTTCAATGAAAAGTTTTAAGAAAAAGAGATTCATTACTTATAACAATAAGGGAAAAATTCAAAATTAATCTAAGATATGAAATTTACTTTCAGTTCTTTATAACCATATTATTCCTCTGCGAGCGTTGTGGAAGTGTGAATATATTCAGAGCCTTTCATCAACTGAAATGTATAGTTGTAAATATTTGTGTAAAAGTTAGGTCAGATATTTTGACATAGTTAATGATTCACGGCCTAATGATTATTTTTTTTGTTTTTAAATGACATACAAATAACTTTTAAGAATAGTTACTAATTCACAAAATTATAATTTCATTTAATTGACTGTCAATCTTTACAATTGATGAAAAATATTTTTAAAAAATTCAATTTACTGTCTTTTGTTAATTAAATTTAAATGAAAGAGGTAAATAATTTCAAATAGTTGTAAATATGTTTTATTTAATATTATTTATTTAATATATTTCGACTGAATTTTCTTTTATCAACTTCAATTTCTGTTGAGCACCGGATAAGGCGATCAGTAAAACTATAACCGAACCTAGTTTTTGAATGGAGAAATTTTGGCGATAAGCTTATGAATATTTTTACGGAGTTTAAATTCTTTGATGTCTTAGGCTTCGGATAAAATGGGACTTAACATAATGAGCAAAGCAAATGAGAGAATTTCTAAAATCTCAATGTTTCTTTTTTATTTCTGTTACTGGCATTTATTAGAGAAAAAAATGACACTAAAATGACTTTGCGGAACAATGAAATTGATGATTAAGCCTTAGTTGCTTTGGGATTAGGTTTCAAGAAAAAAAAATGCATTAAACGCAAAGTATAATCCTTATAAATAAATTCATAAGGGTAAATATGATTTTTTTTCGAATACCTTGTCACCTTTAAGCCTAGTGGTAATTAGAAAAATAATTACACATTTCTTATTGAAAATTGTTACATTTTCTTCCCCTGAAATACATAATTGAGAACAATACATGAAAAATAAATTTCTTTTTAATTACGTGCAAAGAGAATAGAAATTAACTTTTTTTTACATTTTTTTTCGCATTCTTATACATAAACAACATTTTAATGCTTAAAAGCTGTTTCTACGAAAACGTATAATTTTTTTTGGTAGGATTAGAATATGTTTAGTGTAGCATGCGATAAAATCATGTTTATAATGAGTTAAAAAAAGGAGGATAAAGTAATTATTGAAATGAACCTTAATTGTTTACCAAAACCAATTTTGCAAATGATTTTTAAATATTTGGAAATAAATTAGAGATTAATAAGTAATTACATCTATTTAAAATTACTTACAGCGTTCGTTTAAATTTAATTAAAAAAAAATAAATTGAATTTTTTTAATCTTTTTCATAAATTTCAAAAATTGACAACCAATTGTTAAATAAAATTATAATTCAGCGAATTAGTAACTATTCTTTAAAGTAATTTGCATGTCATTTAAAAACAAAAAACAATCAGTAGGCCGTAAATCATTAACTATGACAAAATATCTGACCAAATTTTTACTCATAATATTTGCAGGTTTTGAATAAAAATGATTAAAAAAAATTTTTTTTTAAAAAAATGTGACTGCATTTTCTTGTATTAAGTAATTTAAGAAGTACAATGAGTCATTCCATAAAATGTGCAAGCAATAATTATTTTTTCTGACATTAAAATTCATGACATTTAACACTAAGATTTTAAGAAATTTGTTTCTTTTCAGGGGAACAGAGAGTCAAATGTTGTTGTTTTGAGAGACCCGCAATGTGAAGTTAAAGTTGTTTCTTTTATAAAAAAGAGTTTCAATTTATTTATTACTTTTATTTACTTTTAAAAGACTTCTTCTTTACCAGTCGGTGAACTAAAATTTGCAAACTTACTACCTTTTCTTATTTTTCTTATTATCTAACTCTAGTTGATTTCATCTCAAAATATTTTTCTGAAAATAGAGCTTACAGATAGTTTGAAGCACAAAGAAAGTCACTGTCGACATTAGAACATTATACGACGAGCCGTTCGAGCGGTAAGAGTGAAAAACGAAAAATAATTTTTTGATTGGTTGAGTGTTAGCCGCTGTTTTAAATTTAACTCTAGACGATTCAATTTTTTACATATTTTAGAGATAACATCAGTGATAATTGTTAGATTATAGCTCTATTTAATCAAGAAATAGTTTATTGCACATATTTAAATATTTATTTATTTAATAATCGCAAAGTGAGATAAATTCAAGGAAAAATTCGATTTAGCACGCCTGGTCTGCGTCGCCAAATTTATACTTTTGGCAGACCACACACTGAAGCGAGATGCGGTGAGGAATGGACGCGACAGTCACACATCTCAGCACAGGTAAAACACGCTTTACACTGAAGTGACAGTTGCAGTTTTCGCGCGTGCACAGTTGGAATAGCGGGATCCTACGGAAATCCCTTGACGTGACGTCGTTTCGCCATTGTATTGATATTTTTACTATACATTGGGAACGCAATGTCCTTATACGATTATCTATTTTTTATCTTCTCTATTAATAATATAATATTTTATATAATTGTTTTTTTATTATGTTGTAGATATGCCCTAAAAATATTTTTATTTGTAAATATTTTATTATTCAGTCATTAGTTGAATGATATTATAATTGTTTATAAGACGTTATAATAGTAGTCATCTGGTTACTTATAATAATGGGTGAAAATTGCTAACATTCTGATGATGGAAATATTAAAATTACCATAGATTTATTTTTCAAAAATTAATTTTTTTTATTCAAGTGTAGTATAATGTTATTAAAATAATGGAAATTGACTTAACACTCAAATTATGTTAAAACATTTAATAAATAATGATTATCTGGTTTTCCAATGTATTTAATTTTTCATGAGGAAAAAAAGTATGGAAACAGAAATTCTTTCTGAAATGTACAATTAAATAGCGGTATTTGAAGTTTTTTTTAAATGCCCCTACTGAATTATTCAGTTTTTTTACCTAATTAATCATTTCTAAAAAAAAAAAAATTTCATCAATAAGTGTAAAGGGAATTGCCTTGTAAAATCACAAACAGACGCTATTAATTAAATGCATCAGGGAATAAACAAATAATAATATTAAAAAATCACAAATTATTAGTAACCATCATCATATTTATAAACCACAGAAAGCAAATCTGCTTTACATCACCTCTTCAGAGATCGGCTTAAATTTTGAATATATGGCTACAAGATCCATGAAACACGCAACACTAATAAGACAACAGCAAAAAATAACGCAAGCTACACGTGCCACTTTACAGTCGCATCCATCATCAGCTTCTGTGTCTGGTTTATCTATTGTGAAAGGCTAGGCTCTTGTATCTGTGTCGTATCGTTACAGCATGTCGCTTCAGTGTGTGGACTACATAAAAGTTCTCTGACACCACGCGCTTTTTTTATGTTAATTCTGTTAAAATGTGTTTCTGAAATATTAATTAATTAAAATCAACAATAGTTGAATGGAAAAATTATTTGTATATCCATATATGTTGGAAATATGTGTTAATTGAAATGAAAAAAAAATGACTTATGTACTAAAAAGCAAAATTCATTAAGAAAAAGTTAATTGGAAATTAGTTTCGGAAAACAGTAGAAAATCACCATTCCCAGATGAAGATTAATTAATATGTTCTACTGACTGTATTTACTACAGGTATTATGGCAATTGGTGCAGTTTTAATTAGAATTCTACAATGGGTTTTTCGTAGTTTTTTCCTTTAGTAACAAAAATAGTGTATTAATGTTTTAATGGATTAGAATTAAAAGAACTTTTCATCCTTTAGTACTTTCAAATATTTCAACAGTAAAGTAAGGGTCAGATAGTAAAATTAGTCAGGCTGAAAAATCTATATCAAGTTTTATTAAGAATTCTATTTTTTTAATAGAAAAATTAGATTTAGTTGGCTACTACTGACAAATGTATTTCGCTTAAAACTTATGTTATTGTTTGAAGGGTTATGTAATAAGTACCAAATATACTAATTTAGGTATAAAATATTATATTGATATATTTGGTGGATATTAAAACTACTCCATACTAAAAGCTTTTCTAAAAACTAATACTAAAAACTCATGTGGATTAGTTATGTTAAGATTAAAGTGAAATTAAAAACAGTTCTGTTGCATTAAACATACCCATATTGAGGCAAAAACATTATATTATTTTCTCTGATCCACTAATTCCTCTTTAATTTTGTCGGTATATGCCTTTCAGTTTAGAGCATGTTTTTAAAGTATTTCTCAGTGCATATTTATTGATTTTTACCTTTTTTTTTTATTCACGCCGTGCGAAGAACGAGTTTTCAACTACTATATATAAATATAGGAGGGAAAGAAATAAAACAAAAAATGAAAAATATTGGAAAAAAATGTGAATTAATGCAAAATATCGGACCAAAATTCCAATAAACAGCAAGAAACAACCATTGAAGGATCCACTGAACAGCAGGAAACACAGGATGTACAGTAAAATGAAAAACGCTGACTTACATGGTAGTTTCATCAGGAAAATATTACCATTCTGTTAGCGCTGGAGTAGTTTCTGCAACCTAATGGCAGAATACCACCAGCAGTTTTTTGTCCCTAACTGCCTCGAAAAGAAGAAAAGTAAACAGGAAAGAAGTGCAAGTCAGATGTAGATTATACACTGAAGCTCTGAAAATTGAAATAGAAATACATGTATTCGGTTGAAGGGATGTTCCATTTTTACGATGAAAATCAAGCGTCGCAGGATTTAATATTGAATTATTTTATATATCTATCCATTGTCAGACAAAAAAAACCTTTTTATGGAATGCTCAAAATCATAGTTTAGAGAAGAGAAAAAGTCATACTCAAATCAAAGTTTAGGAAAGATAGCAAACTGAATTTTCAATTATTGGACAATTCTCTACTAAAAAACGTGTATGTCTATAAATCCAAAGCATTCCAAGAAGATAAATTATGATGTTTAGTTTCTTTTGGAGTTCATTTGAATATATAGTGCTGGCAGTATTAATAAAATTAAATCTCTAAATCAGACGCCATTCCTAATTGAAATCACAGGATTGTTCTCGAAGTAGTGTAAGAAAAGGTAAGCAAGAATATTTGAAAATTTGGTTCCTTAGATGTATATCAGCATTCTGCAGGAAGACACCTTCGCCATTAAAAATAAAAATTTTAAAAATATGGAAATTAATAGTGTTTTTCAAGCTTTTAAAATCGATTTTAAAAAATATTGCTAAAATTAAAGAAGTATGAGAAAATGATACTTTCAAGTTTGTTAAAGAATATGGTAGGAAAAATATCTATAAAATCATAAGAATAAAATGGTGTAATAGACTTATTATTAATGAAATTTTGAATAATATTGTTCTTGATGTATATAAGAGATTCTTTCAGGAAAAATAATATCATAAAACATTTATATACCATTGTAGATATTAGTAAATGGTTCGAAATAAAAGTTTAAAAAAAAGGAAGTGTCTATGCATTTTCCATTATGTTTTAGACGTATCAAACATGCTTGTTTTGGGAAGACACTAAGAGCATTAACAGTGTCTCTTACTTGTGGTTTCTGAAAAGTCAAGGGGATGCAAGTGAATAGTTTCTTTATCGAAAAAAAAACATATAAAGTAAGAATCTCTCCATATATGAAATTAGGACATATTTAGATATTTACTGCTTTTTTAGGTCATTCATTATATTTGTTCAAGTAACATATGCATAGTTAGCATTACGAACACGTACTTCGTGAGAATTTTAAACGTTTCCCATCAAACGGATGTATCATCTGTAAACACTTCTTATATAACACAATAGGAATTTTTTGTAGCTAAATTAAACTTAACATAAATCAGAGCTAAAAATTGAATTGAAGAGTAAGTGGCATACACTGTTGAAAATTTTTGAAGCAATTAAATCATGCATCGTTATACTTGTCTCAAACTCTTATGATTCCACTAAATAGAATATCGAGATGAAACATAATCCATCTTCATTTTATGCACAGAATACAACACGTTGAAATTAAGGAGAAACATATTTCCATTTAACACTTTACAACATTCGCAACAACTTTGCACCGAATTTGGTGCAGGCATTTTTCAGAATGTGGTTTGTTTTTCTTTAATATAAAGTCCAATGAACAAAAATAATAAGTTTTGATATGCTTCAGTACATGATAATCGTTTTAAAAATTCCATAATATTACTATTGGCATAGTTGCTTCGAAAATGCCTTGCATCGTCTCAAGCATATTAATTGCTGAGTTACGAGATATTTAAAAAAAATACACTGCGTCAGATTATTTTAAAAATTAAAGAAAAAATACATGATTTTCAAAAAAAAAAAAAATTATTGTCTAAGTTTTTTTTCTGAAAGCATTGATCTTATTTATCAATTTATTATCATTGTAATTAAAATTATTTTACCAGTAAAAACAAAACACAAAATTCTTTTCGAAAAAAATATTTTAAATACAATAATTCTCTGTGTTAGTTCTTTTTATGCATAAAAATGACTATTTAATGATTAAATGAGGAAAAAAACATACGAAAGTTATAAACAAAAATAATTTTTGTTTGATGCCATTTATTACTTGAAATACTGAAGTGCAACTTTTTTGCTTATCGTTACACATATATTTTAAGTGCTCTGCACTGTAAAAATTCTGTATAAATTACGATGCAAATCGTAAAATCCAATTTTATCAGAACATTTTACGGAAAAGAAAATCTGATATATCGTAATTTTTACAGAAATAATTACCGTAAAATCACTAAATTACTCTAATTAAATGGATACTGCAGTAAAAATTACGATATGATATTTTTCGGTACAAATGAATTTCTCGGATGATGCTACCAAAATGCCGGTACTTTATGTAGAAACTTGAACCGGAATTGTTTACTGTGTAGGAACTTTTGTCAGTTATTTCAAAACTAGATTAAGAGAACTAAAAAAAAGGAAGAAGAAGAGGAAATATCACTTAATTATATATCTTTCTCCTTCCTATAGCCAAATAAAAAAAATAAACAAAAAAATATATAATA
>NC_092210.1:85145000-85179809 GCF_043381705.1 Parasteatoda tepidariorum | reverse complement strand
TCCCCTGAAATACATAATTGAGAACAATATATGAACAAAAAATTTCTTTTTAATTACGTGCAAAGAGAATAGAAATTAAGTTTTTTTTTTGCATTTTTTTCACATTCTTATACATAAACAGCATTTTAATGCTTGAACGCTGTTTCTACGAAAACTTATAATTTTTTTTGGTAGGATTAGAATATGTTTATGCATGTAGCATGCGTAAAATCATGTTCATAATGAGTTAAGGAAAAGGAAGATAAAGTAATTATTGAAATATGAACCTTAATTGCTTCCAAAACCAATTTTGCAAATGATTTTTAAATATTCGGAAATAAATTAGAGGTTAAAAGGTAATTACATCTATTTAAAATTATTTACCGCGTTCATTTAAATTTAATTAAAAAAAACAGTAAATTAATTTTTTTAAAATCTTTTTCATTAATTGTAAAAATTGACAACCAATTGTTAAATAAAATTATAATTTTGTGTATTGGGAACTATTCTTTTAAAAGTTATTTGCATGTCATTTAAGAACAAAAAATAATCATTAGGCCGTAAATTATTAACTATGGCAAAATATCAGACCAAATTTTTACACATAATATTTGCAGGTTTTGAATAGAAATGTATAAAAACAATTTTTTAAGAAAATGCTATTGCATTTTCGTATATTAATTAATGCAAGAAGTACAATGAATCATTTCATAAAATGTGTAAACAATAAATATTTTTTTCTGACATGAAAATTCATGACATTTAACACTAAGATTTTAAGAAATTTGTTTCTTTTCAGGAGAACAGTGAGTCAAATGTTGTTGTTCTGAGAGACCCGCAATGTGAAGTTAAATTTGTTACTTTTTTTTAAAAAAAATGTCAACTTATTTATTAGTTTTATTTATTTTTGAAAAACTTCTTCTTTATTAGTCGCTGAACTAAACTTTGCACACGTTACTTATTTTTCTCATTATGTATCTCTAGTTGATTTCATCTTAAAATATTTTACTAAAATTAGAGCTTACAGATAGTTTGAAGCACAAAAATGTCACTGTCGACGTTAGAACATTATGCGATGAACCGTTCGAGTCGTAAGAGTGAAAAACGGAAAAGAATTCTTTGATTGGTTGAGTGTTAGCCGTTGTTTTAAATTTAACTGCAGGCGATTCATTTTTTTTTCATATTTTAGAGATAACATCAGTGATAATTGCTAGATTATAGCTCTATTTGATCAAGACATAGTTTGTTGCTGGTATTTAAGTATTTATTTATTTTATAATCGCAAAGTTAGATACATTCAAGTAAAAATTCGCGGTAGCACGCGTGGTCTACGTTTCCAAATTTATACTTTTTGGAAGACCACACACTGAAGCAAGATGCGGTGAGGCATAGACGCGACAGTCACACATCCCAGCAGCACAGGTAAAGCACGCTTTTCACTGAAGTGACAGCTGCAGATTTCACGCGTGCGCAGTTGGAATATCGGGATCCAACGGAAATCGCTTGACGTGACGTCATTTCTCCATTGTTTTGATATTTTTATTATACATTGGGAACGCAATGCCCTTATACGATTATCTATTTTTTTACGATCTCTATTAATAGTATAATATTTTATATAATATTTTATGAAATATTTTATATAATTCCTATAATGTTTCTATTTATTCTTAATTAATTCGTATTTTTTCTTGTAATTTAAATTCAGTTCTCTGTTGTCATTTCATTATTTTTCAGATATGCCCTTAAAATATCTTTATTTGTTAATATTTCATTATTTACCACGTTATTATTTTGCCTATAGTTATTCTTTTAAAATGTGAATCTATAAAACTAAATCGTTTAACATCTACAGTAATTTTAAAAAAAAATTATTGAATTAGTACTAATTCGTAAGGAGAAGCATAACAGTTTGCCATTCTCTTATTGGCGAACTGATGCTTGGATAAATTTGTTTTTTATCTGATAATAATTTAATAAAAAAAATATGTTCTGGAAAGCAAAATTAATGGAGAAAAGTACTTATTCTTTTCAACGAATCCACAAAATTGCTATACTATTATTCTCTAATGAAGCTTCATTAATTTTAGTAATGTGTTCAAATTATAAAAAAGGTTTCGTACCAAAAAGAAAAACTAATTTATAAATGGCACGAATAATTTTAAGAGAAACGTAAAAAAATAAACTATTCAAGACGCGAAATTAATTTTACTTTCGGATTAAAGAGCAATTGAAGTGAAAACAACACGTTGTGTACTATAACACAAAATTAATAAAGCAATGGTACTAAATCGTTTAGAAGAATTTAAGGTGCCACCATATTATTATTGATGCTTAATTAATTTTGGTAATAATTACTGACTGGAATTTAAAATAACCTATGTTAAAAGCAATATTTATGAATAAATGGTACTAATCGGTTAAAAAGAAGTGTAAAAAGTCGCCAAACTATTATTGAAGCTAATGATGCTTTAATTAATTTTGGTAATAAGTACTAACTGAAATAATCTATATACTTTAAGCAAAATTAATAGAAAAATGGCACTTAAAGAAATTGACTGAAAAGAAATGAAAAAAATCGCCACATTATTGATGCTCAATTAATTTTGGTAATAGGCACTACAGGTATTATGATAATTGGTGCAGTTTCAGTGAGGAATAAATGTACAATGTATTAATATATTTAATACCTTTTAAAACTACATCAATAATAGGAGACTTTAAGATACATGCTGTAAAAAGTGAACTTCTACACTCCCTCTATGGGGATAAGTACCATAGAAAATCATATGATTATGGTAAATATTTACTATCTTACCAAACGACACTTAATGCAGTTAATTTTTATTTTGATGAGATGAACTATTAAAAAATGTTCCTTACTTAATAACGTAAAGTCATTGAGATGGACATAAGATAATAAATTTAAAAAATGAAATTAATTTAATCTTATTAATTATGCTTCGTGCGGATTTTCTAGTGTTGTTCGCAGTACTGATATATTGATTGATTACTATATTCCACTCCGTACAAAGAATGGGTATTCAGCTAGTAGTTATAATAAATGCATCTGCTTAGTTATTTAAATCTTGAGTTTGTGATTCTTAAAAATATTTAATCAATAATAATTTGCTTTTCGCTTTTCTAACCCCCAAATAACCAATATTTTTTATTAAAATGTTACTGTGTAAATGAAAATTATTTCAATGAAATAGCATATTCCCACTAATTTCATTTTAAATTATTTTCTTTATAGATAAATAAAAAGCTGCATATTGTTTGTTATTTGGAAATTATTCTGCTAATTCTGTTCAGATAATAACATTTTATCAACAAATCATGTTGCTGACCTTTCGTATATAATTTCTTTCATAATATTATCTACTTGTTTAATAGGCCGGGATAACCTGGTCGGTAGGGCGCTGGGCCCATGTCCGAGAATTCGTGGGTTCGTACCTCACCGGCCGAAGACTCCCCGTGTAATAAAAGTGACTGATGCACGTTAAATCTGTCGAGTTGCTAAAGTCCTCCATGTTCCCATGACAAATCAATATCTCTGAAGGTACTGGATTGGAGATCGATCGTTCTCTGATTCAGGTCAAAATTATGATCTGTGGATGAACGAATGGATGTATGAATGGGCCAGCCCTATAAACGGGTGCGACGCATTGTGTGGCAGAAGTCGAATTCTTGGCCATAGATGACGCCACTGAAAAACAAGAAACACACACTCTGCCTTAAATTTGCTCGGTTTCAACAAGCAGGCTTGCCCGTGTGGCAAGTGGCATTAGAACCAACCAACCACCAACGAACTTGTTTAATTACTTATATTGGGAATATTACAGCTAATTTCTACAAGCTTTGGGAATATTACAGATAATACGTCATCGGAATAGTCATTAGTTTGTGGGGAATCTACCACTACAAAATTACAATTACAATTCACTGGTATATAAGACGCGTTAATGCGATTTTATGATGGGGTACCTTTTTATAAATGAAGGTTGACATTGTCGATAGCCCGATAAGTTGAATAATATTATCATTTTTATAAGACATTATAATAGTAGTCAACTGGTTACTTAAAATCATGGATGAAAATTGCTAACATTATGATGATTGAAATATTAAAATTACCATAGTTTTATTCTTCAAAAAAAAATTTTTATTCAAGTGTAGTAAGAAATTTTTTATTCAAGTGTATGAAAATAATTTAATACTCAAATGATATTAACACATTTTATAAATATTGATTATCTTGTTTTCTAACGTATGTAATTTTTCATGAGAAAAAAAAAGTATCGAAACAGAAATTCTTTCTGAAATGTGCAATTAAATAGCGGTATTTGAAGCTTTTTTTAAACGCCCCTACTGAATTATTCAGTTTTTTAACCTAATCAGTCATTTCTAAAAAAAATTTGTCCTCCATAAATGTAAAGGGAATTGCCTTGTAAGAGGAGCACAAACAAACGCTATTAATTAAAAGA
Organism: Parasteatoda tepidariorum; assembly: GCF_043381705.1. Lineage (NCBI taxonomy): Eukaryota > Metazoa > Arthropoda > Arachnida > Araneae > Theridiidae > Parasteatoda > Parasteatoda tepidariorum. The sequence continues at coordinate 85,175,343 of NC_092210.1, read as the reverse complement.
ATGCATCAGGGAGTAAACAAATAATAATATTAAAATATCACAAATTATTAGTAACCATCATCATATTTATAAACCACAGAAAGCAAGTCTGCTATACATCACCTCTGCAGAGATTGGTTTAAGTTTTGAATATCTGGCTATAAGCTCAATAAAACCCGCTACACTAATAAGACACGGGCAAAAATAACCCAAGCTACACGTGCCGCTTAACAGTCGCATCCATCTTGAGCTTCTGTGTCTGGTTTATTTATTGTGAAAGATTAGGTTCTTGTATTTGTGTCGTATCGTTACAGCATGTCACTTCAGTATGTGGAGTACATAAAAGTTCTCTGACACCAGGCTCTTTTTTTTATGTTAATTCTGTTAAAATGTGTTTCTGAAACATTAAATAATTAAAATCAACGGTTGTTGAATAGAAAAATTATTTATATATCCAAATATGTTGGAAATATGTGTTAATTGAAATTAAAAAAAATGACTTATGTACTAAAAAGCAAAGTTCATGAAGAAAAGGTTAATTGGAAATTAGTTTAGGAAAGCAGTAGAAAATCACCATTCCCAGATGAAGATTAATTAATATGTTCTACTGACTGTATTTACGACTGGTATTATGGCAATTGGTGCAGTTTAAATTAGAATTCTACAATGGGTTTTTCGTAGTTTTTTCCAATAGTAACAAAGATAGTGTATTAATGTTTTAATGGATTTGAATGAAAAGAATTTTTTTTCCTTTACTACTTTCAAATATTTCAACAGTAAAGAAAAGGCCAGATAGAAAAATTGGTCAGGCTCGAAAATCTATATCAAGTTTTATTAAGAATTCCATTTTTGTTAATAGAAAAATTAGATTTAGTTGGCTACTACAGGTAAATGTATTTCGCTTAAAACTTATGTCATTGTTTGAAGAGTTATGTAATAAGTACCAAACATACTAATTTAGGTATAAAATATTTATTGATATATTTGGTGAATATTAAAACTACTCCAATACTAAAAACTTTTCTAAAAACTAATACTAAAAACTAATGTGGATTAGTTATGTTAAGATCAAAGTGAAATCAGAAACAGTTCTGTTACATTAAACATACCCATATTGAGGCAAAAACTTTACATTATTTTCTGATTCATTAATTCCTCTTTAATTTGGTCGGTATATGCCTTTCAGTTTAGAACATGTTTTTAAAGTACAGATTTATTGATTTTTTAACTTTTTTTTTATTTACGCCGTGCGAAGAACGAGTTTTCAACTACCATATATAAATATAGGAGGGAAATAAATAAAACAAAAAATGAAAAATATTTGAAAACGATGCAAATCAATGCGAATATATGGTCAAAATTCCAATAATCAGCAGGAAATAACCATTGAAGGATACACTGAACAGCAGGAAACACAGGATGTACAGTAAAAAAATGGAAAACGCTGACTTACATAGTAGTTTAATCAGGAAAATATTACCATGCTGTTAGAGCAGGAGTAGTTTCTGCAACCTGATGGCAGAATACCACCAGCAGTTTTTTGTCCCTAACTGCCTCGAAAAGAAGAAAAGTAAACAAGAAAGAAGTGCATGTCAGATGTAGATTATACACTAAAGCTCTGAAAATTGAAATAGAAATACATGTATTCGGTTGAAAAGATGCCCGAATTTTACGATGAAAATCAAGCGTAGCAGGATATAATATTGAATTATTTTATATGTCTACCAATTATTAGACAACAAAACCTTTGTTTCGAATGTTCCAAATCATAGTTTAGGGAAGAGAAAAAGTTGTAGTCAAATCATAGTTTGGGAAAGAGAACAAGCTGAATTTTCAATTATTGGACAATTTTCTACTAAAATACATGTCTGTCAATAAATCCAAAGCATTCCAAGAAGGAAGACGAAAGATAAATTAGGATGTTTAGTTCTACCGGAGATAAAACATAATCCATCATCATTTTATGCACAGAATACAACACGTTGAAATTAAGGAGAAACATATTTCCATTTAACACTTTACAGCATTCACAACAGCTTTGTACCAAATTTGGTGCAGGTATTTTTCAGAATGTGGTTTGTTTTCCTTTAATATGAAGTCCAATTAACAAAAATATTAAATTTTGATATGCTTCAGTACAGAATAACCGTTTTAAAAATTCCAGAATATTAATATTGACATAGTTGCTTCGAAAGCATTTTTTTCCGTGCCGCATGCCTTTAATGCCTTATATCCTCTCAAGCATATTAATTGCTGCATTAAAAGATATTGAAAAAAATACACTGCGTCTGATTATTTTAAAAATTAAAGAAAAAACGTATGATTTTTGAAAAAAAAAATTTTGTCCCAGTTTTTTTTCTGAAAACATTTATATTATTTATCAATTTATTATCATTGTAAATAAAATTATTTTACAAGTACAAACAAAACACAAAATTCTTTCTGAAAAAGTATTTTTAATACAATAATTCTCTGTGTTAGTTCTTTTGATGCATAAAAATGACTATTTAATGATTAAAAGAGGAAAAAACATACAAAAGTTATAAACAAAAATTATTTTTGGGTGATGTCATTTATTACTTGAAATACTGAAGTGCAACTTGGTTGCTTATCGTTAAACATATATTTTAAGTGCTCTGCACTGTAAAAATTACGATGAAAAGGGCAGGTATTCAAGGTGCTTTACTCAAACCATAGAATCCAATTTTAACAGAACATGTTACGGAAAAAATTCTGATGTATCGTAATTTTTACAGAAATAATTACCGTAAAATCACTGAATTACTCTAATTAAATGAGTACTGCAGTGAAAATTACGGTATGATATTTTTTGGTACACATGAATTTCTCGGATTATGCTACCAAAATACCGGTACTTAATATAAAAACTTGATCAGGAATTTTTTACTGTTCAGGAGCTTTTGTCAGTTATTTCAAAACTAGATTGAAAGAACTAAAAAATGAAGTATCATTTAATTATATATATTTCTTCATCCAATAGCTAAATAAAAAAATAAAAAATATATATATACTAATATACACTTTCCATTAAAAAACATCTTTTAAAAGAAATTCACAAATATTTCGAAAAATTGATTATCATTCTTGAATAAAGTTTTTGAAAAACACTTATATCATTATCATTTTGTTTTATTACATAGGAAATCGACATTTAAAAAGAATAATATGGAAGAATCCTTAAAGCTTTTCCAAACTTCTGAAGATGATGTGCTTAGTTTCTGTTTAATCATCCATCGCTAATTACTCTAATCCTTTATTGAAAGAGTTACTACTCCCAGGCCATAATAATAATGGAAAAAAAATTCCGATGAAATTTTTCGCATCACTAAATGGCCCTAATAAAACTAAATAGGTTCTTTAATGAGACTTTTTTCATTCATTGTTGTAAAGTAATATTTATTTTGACTTTTTTGTCCAGTAATGATCTCTGGTTTTTTCTGTGAAATTTTGATATTTTTTTTTTTTACTTGATAGTCGATTTATTTGTCTTAACCCTTTAACAATTCTGACAACCGTTACTTTTTTCATTATTTCTTACGCTCTAAACAAACAATGTTTTTACGTTTTAATGGAAGATTTTATGTTTGTTTTTAAAGCATTTACATTGTCAATAGCTTTTAATGCGTTTGAGTGGCTTTTCAGATCAAGTTCTCAATTTTATTATCTGGAAAAAAAAATTTTTTTAGCTTGTATGCATTACAATACGATTTTAGTTAGTCACAGTTAAAAAAAAAATTTTTTTGGAAATATAAACAGTTGAATGTTACTTGATTATTACTACAGATGTTTAAAATTATAATTACATGACGATGATTTTCAGATATTTTTGTTTATATCTTTAGCATTCAGTATCTTAAGGTTTGTTTTAAAAGCCCATCAGAATATCTAGGAAAATATTTTTCAACCTACATTTTACCTAAACTATTATCGAGGTTCTTATCTCTCGTTTTAATTACTTTATTTTAAATTATTTTGAGTTATTTAAATTTAAGTTATTAATGAATTTAAGTTGAAAATAGTTAAAGTGTAATATTAAAATATATTTTTGACATAAAATTTTAAACCATTTTAAATTTTAGTACTTGTTTATAACATTTAAATTTTTTTCTATATTCTATAGATTTATCGACTTTGAATAAATCAATAAATGTATTTTAGAATCGAAGTTGTCCAGAAGTCCTCCAGTTGATTTAATGACATTTTTCATAAATACTCAAATGTTGGCTTGGTCATTAGTGGGTTAAGTTTAAGTAAGGACTCTTTCAAGCATATGAAATTAGATAAAAAGGAATTTAGGTAAAATAAAAATTTAAGTTACATAAATCACCAATATTATTATACCAACTTCATCTCAATCACATGTGTTTATTTCTTTCAATTTTTAGTAACTAATTGCATTTTTTTTAAAATTTTATGAATGAGAAAACTAATCAGAGTGCATTATGTCATCTGTGCACATAATACATGACATTATTTCCTTTCCTACTCTACTAAGGTATCACATAAAAAGCAGTTTGCAAACATTGCAAATGAAAAGGAAATGTTCCAATAATATAAACTAATAAAATATTGGAGGGCATAAAGATATGTATAGTTAATTCAGTTATATTGCATTAGATTAAACATGTTTTAAGATATATTTTATAAAATATACTTCAACTGACAATCATTTTTGATTTATTTTCTTGGCAGAAAACAAAGGTTAAAAGCAATAATCTTTTTAAACCTTGTTTTCCATCTCGTTGAGCACCTCATCTAACTGAATGTTCTTAACCCTTAGATGCGTAACAATGTAGATCTGCATCGTATGTTTAAAACCTCATATCTCCTTATGTTGCATCCTTTTTGCATAATGTTTCTTTTTTTTTCTAATTTCACCAAAACTTTCTCTTTAGTTCCGAAGCACAACTAAAATCTTTGGTAGTTTATTTATCAATTAGTCATAATTTTCATCGTTGGCGCTCTTTTTCTGAGCACAATTTCCTTTCGATGGGTGTATTGACTTACGATTATTTATATAGGAAGTAGTTATGTTTGAAACGATTGCAGAGCGGTTTATGTTTGAATCATTATGTTATTGTATGCGATATATTTGTAGAATTCAAGGAGTGGTTGTCCAGGATGATGTAGAAACGTTGCATATTGTATACATCAATATATCAATTGCATATTGTATGCTTAAATATGTATTACATGTTGTATACATTAATATGTTTTACATATTGTATGCATCAATATGTAACACGCCAATTTGTTTTTACTTCTCCAATTTAGTACACCCATTTCTCTTTTTACTTCAAACATTGCATATTAAAAATAAAAATTAATGCATTTATTTGTTAAAGGAATACGGGATGCGACGAGACATGTGCGTCATGTTATTCTAGTTCACGACACCAGTACGGACTCGCATGCCAACCGGCATATCATGTTTATCATGCTCGCCGACCGGATTGCGTATTGATCAGGGAACTGCCCTTGCATCATAAAGGTTCAGGGTTGGAATTTCGGGCAAGGCATGGATGTTATTTCATTCTCTGTACTGTCTGTCCTAACTGTGGGGGCAACGTTGCCCCATCTAATATGGTGCTTCTGAAAGAGTGGCTAAGTAGTAATTGCACATTAAATTTTAATTGTATTTTACTAATTTGTTCATTCTGCCATTTTAATTGCTTATCTTATTCTTAAATAAGCAGCAATCAAATGAATTAAAAATTTTGCTCAGAGAACTGTCAAGCAATGTTTAAACCTATAACCATATAATATTTTCAGATGTATAAAGAAATGAATTTGCATATTTGGAATTTAATGAAATATCAGTTTATTAAATATTATCAACTTATCATTTATATCATTTATATTAAATTAAATTCATAATTTTGTTTTATTAATAAAGTAAAACTTCATATTTTAAAAACTGAATTATAACATAGAATATTATTTTATTTGGTTAATCAAGTATTTATCTTTTAAAAAAACTTTATTAATAAAAAGTAAAAGATAAAACAAATTTCATTTTAGGTAAAAGCTAAAAGGTTAACACAAGTGTTATACATGTGATGCATTTATTTATTGTAAACTATATTATTACAATGGATTGTATTGATTGACAATTTGTTTTAATTTAATTAAATTTACAGTACTTAAGTTTATTCTGCAAACTAAGCTTTCATCATTGAAGTTAGATTTTTAAAAAAAAATTACTCAAAAAATCCAATTTTCACAAAATCATTACAGAAACACTTTTTGTTAGTTTTACAGGATTTTAATATTCAACAAAAAGAAATACAGCAGAATAACATTTTAAATTTCAAAATGTTTTGAACCTTAAACCATTTTCAAAGAATAAAAAACTTTAACTATTTTAAATATTTCATATGCTTAAAATTATTGAAAATTGTTAATTTTGAATCACATTGCTAAGTTAATATCACATAATTAAATTAATATAATTTAAATAGTATCACTATTTAGTATCAATATGAATATGAATAATAATGAGTGTCAATATTTTTGATATTGACATTCAGTTACAGTTTAGTTTCTTTCTACATTTTTTTTATTTGGCATTCGTGCATAAAAAGGTGGAGCCTTGCAATTGAATTTCCAACCGTTTTCTGACGAGTTAGAGCACTCAAATCTCTATTGTTAATTAAAGTTGCAATACCCTAACTATTACGAGCAAAAGTTTCTGTCCTTTTCTTTTTTCTGGCCGCAATAAAATCTTATTGTCAAAAGTACTTTTTGAAAGTTAAAATCTCCTCCTGTTTCTAATTAGTTAGAGTGATCAAGTCTCATCTGGAGATCTGAGCTGTGTGACAATTTAAATCACTAAAATTTTAAATAGGACTAATGAGTTTAAATTGTTTCCAAATAGCATCACGCAGAATTATCTTAATTTCTTCAGCATATTAAATTATGAGTAATCAACATTTCGACCATTTCTTACGTTCTAGAATGCACAAATTTTCATTATATTTAATTTTAAATACAAATTGGCTGTTAGAAACAGTAATACATTGAGTATGTAATTAAAAAAAAGGCACAGCAATGAATGAAAGAAACATTCGACTTTATTTATAGTACGAAACACAAAGATATTTCATCCTTTTTTAAGGCAAAAGGAACTAGAACTTTCAGACACAAATCTTTGGGGAACAACAAATCAGATAAGCATAAATGTTTTTTTCAGATTACTTGGAATAAATTAAATTTCTGCTTGATTTCCGGCAAAATCAAAAATGGTTTTGTTAGCTATTTTTTCCATTTAATTCACCAAAAATATTTTGGCATTTTATTAAAAAAAATTTTTTAAAGAGTCCCATAAATATGGGATTTTTTGTTAGCCATTTGTCTTGATTGATTGCAGATACAATTATATAATTTAACAGAACAAAAAAAAATTATGTCTAATAGAGCAGTTTTATTTCGAACACTGTTTAATTAGTTAACAAAATCTATATTTAATTATGAAATAATGTTTTTTGTTAGATATTTTACTGCAGTAGAAGAATTGGATAATTGTTCTAATTTCAGCAATTATTTTGCAACACATAAAAAGTAAAAATTATATTAATAGAGGTAAAACTTGCGTCCACTACCTTTAACTAGATTAATTGAATAATGATTTATATATTATGTCGAACTTGAATAATGTTTATGAATAATGTTTTTTATATTATGTCCCAATTTTTGAATTTTGAGTTTATCACTTCTATTTCCCTAGTAAATAGATAATTTACATTATTTTTCATGTGTGTCAGTTTTCACTTATTATTATTTAACTCGGATATTTTAAATGTGTATCTTAAAACATTAATTTCTATTACTAACTCCGATAGTTAAATAAATGTTAAGCATGGTGTACAGTACATTTCTCTTTTTGCGGTCTGCAAGATTTTAAGATGTAACTAAATTTAAAAAAAAAAAAAATTGTGATGTATTAAGAAAATTGTGAAAATAATTAGTTACTAAACTAACTCCAAAATTATTTGTTCAATTCAATCTTATTCACTATATATGTGCAGAAATGTATGAAATGTATAGAGGCACGCTGAAAACAAATTTATGGTTAAAACTACCAGAATAAAGCGAAATGTATCGTGTTTCTGGCTCTATCAGGACATCAAACGGATCGGTAATTTTTACTGAAGTGGTAATGATTATGTTAAGATATACAATAAAATATGGTTTTAAACATGGTTATGTGTGATAAAGCTTAGTAAATGTAATAAAATTTGGTAATATTATTATGATACCTTAAAGCATGGGATCAAAACTATTTATTACGTTAAATTTACTTTTCAGTTTTGTATTTTTTCCTATCTGAGGAGTACTAAAGGCTATAATTTAGAAAACCGGAATATGCAGTACACTCTTACCTTATGAATAGAACAATTAACAAATGAATTGTTTAAATACGGTATATTTTAGTTTTATTAATCAGAATTAAGTTTTTTTTTACCAGAAATGTTCCTACCATGTAATATGATAATTATAACAGAATTGTTTTCGTCGGACAGAATGAAGGCATAAATTCAGAGAGTGTAGCCAAAATCTTTAATTCTCATAGGGCTCGCGCTGAAAATTTGTCACGAGCTTTTTCTTATAATAATTTTGTGGTACTTAGTCGTATCACTGCAAATAAATTTATATATACAACCATAATTTTTTTTTTAATTTTTCCTTGAAGATTTTATCACCTTAGCCGGCGAAATAGATCAGTAAATTTGTTTTTTTAAACGCAATGAATTTAAATTAATTCTCCTCTGTTACAGTTTTAAATTTCTAATTTTGAAGCTTTAGTTCAACAAATGCATATGAATTTAAGTATCTGAATAAATTAATTTAGGAAAATTGCAAATAATACGATGAATGTTGCAGTATAAGTAAAAAATGGAATAGATAGTGAAATTTGAAAGTCATTTAGGCGATTAAGGATAAGCATATTAAAATTATGCATTACCACTGACAGTGAGATGTAATAATTCTTTAATTTTTAATAACTAATGTCAGCCTGAATATTTATTTCTAGCATACTTTACTTCTGAATTTAAATTTTGAAATCAGTGAGATTTCAGAATATTTAATTTTTCCAGTGATTTTGTCTGCTTCTATTTTTTTTAAAAAACATTTTGTAAAAATGCTGTTTCTATGGCAGCGCACGTTTTTATCTGTAACAATGCTTACAAACTTAAAGTGTTATAAAATATATAAAAAAGATTCATTTATATAATTATAATATATTGATGCTATTATAATACATCTATTGCATCTATAATATGTATTGAAGATAGAATCATATATTTCAACCAAGCATACAAATTATTTAAAGGAGTAGTCAAAATCATTGTTATACAATTTTTAAAATCAATACCCAATTTCTGAAGATGTGAATTTTTAAAAACAATCTCATTTATAAAATATTTTTAGGGCTAATTCTCCATCTATGGATGAAATTATAAATTTAAAAAGTTATGAAAAGCAGTCTTGTTATTAAATATCTACTTATTTCCACGTTTTCTTTTCCTTTGCAGTTCAAAATCACTCTTCAACATAATAAAACAGGAACTTTTCATAATAAAACAGGACTTAATACTTTATCAAAACATATACATAGTATTAAAATTTTATTCAAAAGTCCGGTTTTCTTTATTGATCTCCCTAAGTTTAAAGAAAGTCAGAAAGTCATATTACATTTTAAAGTATTATGTCTTCTGAAAAAGCTATTTCAAACACGGCTACTTTTAAAATGCATAAAGAAATATATGACGATCCATTTTCAGTTCTGAATGTATAAAGGGCTCACATTCTCAGCTATTTACTCTAGTCAAAAATTTATAATATTAAGTCTATAAATTTAAAATGTTTTTGTTACTTTTTCAGCTTCGAAAAAAACAAACAACGCCTTGGAACGATCTAAAAAGAGTATTATTTATTTTACTTTTTTCTTTTCGAGTTTACAGTAGGAGTCATAAATACATTATTCATGCCCTACGGAAGCAGTTAAACATTGAGGAGGGAGTGGTTTTTGATCTCTTATATCTTTTTTAAACGTTGCTGTCTTCAACTTGTCCAGTGAAAAGACGATTATATTTATTTATTGGCCCAGGTATCCGGGATCATGCATTGATGCATTATTTTAGGAACTGAGATTCGTGTTACATATTCCTGATTTTTTGCATTTACGTCCGTTATTCAATCTCGAAAATAAAACTCTCATTTGTAACAATTCAGTAACTTTTACGCTATATGTTCTAATTTCTGTCAGTCATTATACCAAAAATCAAGTGAATTTCAACAATACTATACTTCCGCTTATTGGAAATCTCAAACCAGAATTTCCGATAAACCGATACCATATAAATGGAAAAATGATCAAATAAATGTTTTAAGCACCATATATATATATATATATATATATACAGACTTTGCTTTATCCCGATCCGTCCACAAGGAATATCCAGTGTTCTGTAATCGCCTCCCTTAATGTACAATTTTAGAATACCTATAAAAAAAATGAATAAAATTGCATGTCCATTAAGTGTAGTAAACTAATATGTAAGCGAAGAATGAAAAACATAACGCTATCCAAATTTGAGGAATCAAAAATGAGGAAATGCTCGAAAAAAACAAAAGAAAAAAAAATTGTAGGCAGCGATTACAAACGTCTTCAAGTTTCCTACAGCAACACGACAGGCTTTGAAGTAGTTAATACCACTTTCTTTATTAGTGGTTTGTCAGATTTTAACAAGGTTTTTCGTTTTTCATTGCTGACATATTAAGTTACGACTCTCAATGTAACTTTGTTGGCTTCATTTTTTGACAAGAATTCTAAAATGATACTTGTATATAAAGGTCGGTAATTACGGAACATCCTATACATTGCAAACTTTTAGAATATTTCTGTTTTTAAAAACAATATTATATGAAATATTATTTTCAGGATTGAAGCATTGATACTTATAATTATGTTCATGACCTACCTAATTTTACTCTACTTCAATACCATTGTTCAAGATGTCACGACAAAAAAGGTAAGCTTATTTGCTATCTAAATTCATGAATTAAAACTTGAAATATTAACTTAAAGTTTATTTATAATTTATAATCAGTCTTTGGTCACTAATGTCTGTGGGAATAAAGGCTGTATTGTTTGAGGTTGTATATTTCAAATAAAATGGATTCCCTGAAAAAGCTTTTCTCGCATTTTTATGTACCTTGTACCTTACTCATTAAATAATCATTTTGATCAATTAATATACAGTCTCAATTAAACGCATGGTTTAAAAAACAATAGTTTATTGCGAATGTTAATACAGGTTGCGTCCTATTAATTTTTGTTATGATCTCCCGACGATTTCATAACCAATTTCAGACTAGAATCAATGAACATATGTCCCTATTTTTAATTCTACAATCTGCTTTTGTGAGAGCACAAAAGCAGATACACATAGATTTTCGGTGCGATTTAAAGATCCGGAGAATTTCACGGCCACACACAAAAAATCACTTTGCTTTAGATGAAGTANATATATAGCTAGAGAAATTTGCCTTAAAAATTTTTTAAAAAATATGTCAGTGATTTTTTTCTCAATTAAAATAACGTTTGTTTAGACAATGGCTTTGAAACAGTACTTATTAAAAATGAATGGATATTTTAATCTTAATTTATGGATTTTAAAAATAGAGTAAAAGAGAATACTTTTTTCTGTGTGTTTTAAGGACTATGAATTACAGATTTCTTATTAATTTAAAGAATGATCATATTTTTTTTATTATCCAAGCTATTCCAATAATTAGAGTTTCTCATTTATGTTGATTTGGGGAACTAGAGCTTATCCCATATAGAGCTATAAATAAATATATATGTACATATATATATATATATATATTTGTGGGCCAGAGTCAGGTTTTTTCATTACCATAATTGTCTTCACCGTGTATTTCAACAATATAATTATATTAAATAAAAAATTAAAAGTGCATATAAAATTACTGAAGTTAAGGTTTAAATGAGATCAATATGTGTAAACTTCAAAAGTTTTTTTTTTTTTTTTGACTTCATAACTTTTTTATAGGATAAGCTCTAGTTCCCCAAATAAATACACATAAATGAGAAACTCTAATTATTGGAATAGCTTGGATAATAAAAATAAAATATGATCATTTTTTAAATTAATAAGAAATCTGTAATTCATAGTCCTTAAAACACACAGAAAAATGTACCCTCTTTTACTCCATTTCTAAAATCCAAAACTAAGATTAAAATATCCATTCATTTTTAATAAGTACTGTTTCAAGGCCATTGTCTAAACAAACGTTATTTCAATCGAGAAAAAAAAATCACCGATATATTTTTTATAACATTTTGAAGGCAAACTTCTCTAGCATAAATAAATCCACTAAACCTTGTTTCATTCTAAACAGCTCTATGAAAGGCAAAAGAAAGAAGGCAATGAACTCTTCAATCGATTTTCTGCAACATGATAAAGCAAGTTCTGACAAGAAAGTTTATAAGCAACATATTTCTTTTTCCATTTCTTCCATAAACCTGGTCACGAAATCCTAAAGTTGCTGTCATTGGTGTTAAAATATATTAAAGCAACTTTGTTTCATAGAATTATTCTGAAAAAGTTCAAAAATAATATTATTAAATCATACTTTCTATCTGTCTCGTTATATCCATTTGCATGCATACTTTTTAATAAATATATAGTGTCTTGAATACAGGATTGAACAATATGAAAGATAATATTATTAAATGAGATCTTTTATTTACCTAATTAAATACCCTCTTATGCATTATTTTAATGTTTAGTAAATGTTTTTTTATTTACAATGAGCTGCACAATCGAACTTGCTGATGAGCAGACCTAGTGCGTTCTCCAGAGGTGGTATCCACTCTTTCATGACCACCACAATGGGTGAGAAACCGTTGGTCATGTTAATTTGGACGTCTAGTTTCTGCCACACTAGATGGCAGCACCGAGACTCTATTTGGATGCTAAAGTGCACTAGGATTGCTAGGATGCTAAAGTGCACTAGGATCACTAATTTTGCCGGAAATGCCAAGAGCCAATAAGGCACTCCAGGGATCTTTTACATGTCGCATAATCATACGACATGCCGAAAATCCGGTATCTGGGCCGGGAATCGAACCCGCAGACTTGGGCTCAGAAGGCCGACGACAAACCAACTGCGCAACCCAGCCACTGTTTAGTAAATGTAATCTATCAATAAATCAGTAATATTAAACATGTTGAGAAAAAAATAAGATAGCAGATTTACATTTTAAATTTTTCCTTTTAATATCTTCTAATATACTTTTCTAATAATCTATAATCAATGTCAGTTTCTCTGAGAATTTTATATTTTAATTTTATTTTCGTACATTTATTAATTATGCTGTTTAAAATTTTATTTTCTAGCTATAATGCGTCAAGAAAAACCGTAAACATTTCATGAACTATCATAATATTTAAGAAATAAACGAGATTTTAAGACCCATAAAAACTTCATTTATGAACCATCATAATGAACATTTTATGAACCATAAAGGGAATTTAAGGCACACAAAAACTTCACACAGGAATATGTTTTAGAAAATGAATATCTAAAACCTACGTAACGAAATTGTTTTGAGAGCCATTTTATTATTAAGTTTAAAGATCAAGACGAGTCATTCTATTTCCATTTGAAAACGTAGGAATTTGATTTTTTTCCCGGCATAATAAAAATATTATGCAATATATTGTTATTTTACGTTGTTTATTGATTTTTTATTACAATCCCCAGAGAAATTATTGCATCCTATTGGTAAAATTCAGAAAATTCATCCTCCGACCATTTTAGGAATTACTGAAAGATTTCCTTAAGCAGTTTAAGAAAGANAATATTATTAAAAGAGATTTTTTATTTGCCTAATTAAATACCCTCTTATTCATTATTTTAATGTTTAGTAATCTCTCAATAAATCAATAATATTTAAACATGTTGAGCAAAAACTATGATTACAAATTTCTTTTTACTTTTTATATCTTCTAATATACATTTCTAGTAATAATTGATAATAATCGATGTCACTTTTTTTGAGAATTTTATATTTTCATTTAATTTTCGTATATGTATTAATTTATGTTGTTTAAAATTTTATTTTCCAGCTTTAATGCATCAAGAGAAACCGTAAACATTTCATGAACTACCATAATATTTAAGAAATAAACGAGATTTTAAGACCCATAAAAACTACATTTATGAACCATCATAATGAACATTTTATTAACCATAAAAGGAATTTAAGGCATACAAAAACTTCACACAAGAATATGTCTTAGAAAATGAATATCTAAAACCTACGTAACGAAATTATTTTGAGAGCCATTTTATTATTAAGTTTAAAGATCAAGACGAGTCATTCTATTTCCATTTGAAAACGTAAAAATTTGATTTTTTTCCCGACATAATAAAAAGATTATGCAATATATTGTTATTTTACGCTGTTTATTGATTTTTTATTACAATCCCCAGAGAAATTATTGCATCCTATTGGTAAAATTCTGAAAATTCATCCTCCGACCATTTTAAGAATTATTGAAAGATTTCCTTAAGCAGTTTAAGAAAGAATAAGTTTTTTTTTCATGTCTTTGTATAATTTAGACAGAAAGAAGAGTTGAAGAAGTTCAAATTAACCAAATGCTCTTAAAATAAGTAAATTTAAACTTAGATGAAAAAATATTAATTTAAAAAAAAAAAAAAACTTTTCAAATATTTTGATTATTCTTCATGAAAATCCTTTTCATTGTGAAAATTATTTAAATAATATAAAAATGTGGCCTCTTTTTTCATAAAAATAATATCTCAGAAATTCTAATTAGAGGATGGTTAGTTTTTTCATCTCCCAAAATAATTCCAAGTTTTAATTGAGGAATATAAAAACCAAATACGGAACTATTTATATCATTAGTTCCAAAATATAAAATCTATTTTCAAAAGAGCAAAATCGTATGTACTTTTTATCGTGCTATCTAAGGAAAATAAAATAATAATAAAAAAAACATAACAGTGTCGAAAAAGAATAAAAAATCAATTGTACTAAGTTAAATTTAAATGTTAAAGTATACGTGAGAAAGAAGCAGGATATTTTTAAAATTTTTAAAGCATATGTTCCCAATGGTATTTTATCAAAGAACGAAAATATGTCAAACTCTTGAAAAATGCCAAAACACCGGCTCTTAATCATTGCAAGAAAATATTTTTTCCTCCGTTTTCATGCTGACGGTATTTTCCAAGGGAGAAAATTGACATAACGGGAAAAAAATTTATTTCACTCCCTATACATGAATGTAAAATGTCGAAAAAAGTCACAAGTGTATTTATAAAAAAATGAGCGAGTATGAATATGATCTGGATATTTGAACATGTCAGACAGTTTCCTAAATTTAAGGACATTCTTTTTTTTATTTTTTTTAAATGTTTTTTACAAATATGCGTATTTTGTCAATTTTTTGCTGGGAAATCAAGATAAAGATTTTTTTAAATAAAACTATTTTAATAAGTGTAACCTATTTGAGCATCAATGGTTAATATGTTCACCTGCAAAATATCATTATACAAAAGTATTACTTTTTGCAAAATATTTTTTAATACATTAATATGCTTATGAAATCTTAATAAAATGTGTGTATATATATATATATATATAAATTTCCNTATATATATATATATATATATAACGAAAATCAATCATAAACAAAAACGAAATCAGGAAAACGAAAATCAATCATAAACAGAAAAAAAACAATTACTGAAGATATAATCTTGTCATCAGCTCACACGATTATATCCGCAAATATAGTGTCTTCTAATACTGTGTTAATGTAGCCGAAGCAAAATATATTACTACAAAAAAAGCGTTAGAAGCACCAAAGAAAAAAGAACGATTCGAAAATGAAGTAGAACGATAGAACTTTCTTTCTGAATTAGTTTAACCGATTATAGTTTCGACAATTATAGAAATAAAGGTTTTATAAAATTTAAAATTTTCGAATGTTTCTTTTTTTCCCTTTTTTTTCTCCTAATTCTGTAGTATTGATATATTTTGATTTGACTACATTAATACTGTTTTAGAAAAAAATATTTTTCAGATATTATCGCATGGACTGATAACAAAATTATATTTTTCCGTTATTATTTTTTTTGATTCTTAGTTGATTTTTAACTTTTTTTTTAATTTTTAATATTTTAATTTTTTTTTAAATTTTTTCCCTGTTTTCTTTGTATTTTTATCTTGTATTGAGTTTCATTTACTTGTTATTTTCTTATTTAAATTACTATCCCATATTATCTTACATTACATTTTAATCTATTACTTCCAACAATGTACTTTTTATAGTTCCTATTTTCATACAATAGATAGAGACGATATGTTATTCTGATTGCCATACGCTCTAGAAGCTTTTATCTTAGATTTTACTTTCTTTTGTAAATGGCTAAGCATTTGTTTATAAAATATTACAAAATCCAATTTTGAAATGGAATTCAAGCAATTTACCTAGCAGTACGTGCAATAAGTATCAATACTCAATCTACTGAAGCTTAAACGCCTAGTTAAACTTAAGCATTTATCAAAGTTAAGAAAAGAAAAACTTTAAGAACTTTTACATGATATTTTTATTAACTTTCAAGATTAAATAAAGTGAAGTTTTAGATTGCATTTGTATATCTACTCATTTAAAAAAAAATTAAAAAATCTTGCGAAACATTTTTTTTTCTTTTTGTATCTGTGTGTTCTGAAGAACATTTTGAGAAGACAAATTTATGTACAAATAAGGCAGATTTTATTTTATATAATTTTGATAGTTTTAATTAATGAATGATTAAGCAACGCATGTAATTAATAAAGTTCATATTGAATTATTTCAATTATCATTAAAAAATCAAGCATAACTTTTCTTTGAGAATAGATTTCATCTGTTTTGCAAATTGTTTTATTCGCTAAAATAATGAGATAAATTATTAAAAAACTAAATATTTCTCGAGATTAAAATATAAAATTAAGAAAAAAACTTTGTCCGGAAAGTCTCTGTTAAATTACAAGAGACTGAATAATTTTACTGAAATAAAGGAAGTAAAATCCCGAAATTTCTTCCTTGCTCTCAGACATAAAACTTTTATACAGATCAGAAATCACCATGGGAATGTATATTTCTTTGAGTGAAATCACACCTTTCAAGTATGATCGAACAAAATTGCATTCCAATCAGTCATCCAGTTTTCACCATAAACCCCGGATGAAGCCGTGATAGCTGAAGAATCTATTTATCACATTGATTAAGAAGCTATTTACTTAACAAAAATATATATTTTATAACTTAAAAGAAGTCTCTTTAGAACAATAAAAAAAGGGTTTTCTGTAACTCTGTTTACTAGCTATATTCGGTGTGAAAAAAGTAAATACTATATAAATCAGTTTTAATTAACACTAAGAAATAATGCATAAAACTGTAAGTCATCTAGTTAGTAAAAGCTATTCTGTTAGAAGAACCTGTTACAACCTGCTATTAGAACCTGTTAGAAGCTAGACTGAAATGTTATTTATATTTAAAATTTACTTTATGAATTTGCAGGTTGACAGCAATATTTTTTGTAGTTAAATAAATTTCTTCAATAAAGATATTGATTTAAGTATAGATGTGAAATTGTTTCATTTATTAGTTTATTAGGAGAAAGGAGGACGGTTAGTTCTTGCAAATTCTCAACAATTGGAGAACCCGGACGTGATCCCAAGAAAACTAGTTGAATTAAAGAGAGATCACACATTTTATTGTTCTTTCATTAACGTATATATTGATCGACTGCGTTCCATCTACGTAACTTTTTTGGTGTTCTAACTTTGTAAATGAAATGGAATTATTAATTTATGCACAAAAACCCATTAGAGCATCATTTACAAGAATATGTAACATAATTTTACAAGAATTATTAAAAAGAAAGTTCATATGATAAAATTGTGAAGACAAAACTCACTTTAGAGCATTTATCTGGTTAGATTAATACTTTAGATGATGAAATATTGAATTGTGAATTTTCGTCAGATAAAAAATAAGAAATGAATGGATAACCAAAGAAGAATATAGGGAAAAGCTGAGCCACCTTTTTTTTCGACCAAACGTAACAATGTCATGTTAGTACTTCTCCAGATATAAATAAAAGGAAACTGAAATTAAGAGAAATAGTGTTGAAATTATCTGCCGCAGAAATTAAATACTGGCTACCATTTTGGGGGCAATTTCAACTAATACACGTAGATAAAGATATTCAAACGGAAAATGAATTGCATTATCTTATATTGCTTTGGTGGCACAAGGGATAGAGCCAGGTTGGCACAAGGGATTTGAGTACCAGAGATGACTGTTCGATTAGAATTCCAGACCCGGCTTGCACCGACCACAGTGCTGACGTGAAATATCGTCAGTGGTAGACGGTTTAGAGTCCCTTTGCCGCTAGGCTAACCATGTGAGGTCAATACAGGATCGCAGCAGGTTTGCATTTTGAGATAAACCTCTGAAGACATTGATGGTTGCTCAAATGAATCTGAATTTTTCATTCATGCACTTTTTGGTAGAGTAACAACAATAACTGAAAACCATAAATGTTATGAAGTTAGACTTGATAGTTTAGGTGGTAATTATTCTAAAATGCTTACTCTACTTAAGCAGTCGAGGATTTGTGGATCCATGACTAGCTATCAATCTGGACCATGGATAAAATAAATTTATCAGAAATATGTTAAAATTTCCGATACTGAAAGATAAGATATGAAGAAGATAAGAAAGATAAGATATGAAAGATAAGATATGAAAGATAAGATATGAAAGATAAGATATGAAAGATAAGAATAGACACACCAGGATCACTGTTAACAGGAAGTGGTAGTAATTATTACTGCCGTATTAGTTACTATGGAAACTTTACTAGGATGGACCATCATAGGAAATATCAATGCCCATTCTTCAGGAAAAAAACATTTTGTCATTATTGATAGCACTCTTGCTGATAAACACTTTTAATGTAGAAAACCCTTGAAACCTGGAGGCCTTTGGATTCAAAGATAATAAAACCGATGCTGAATTAGAAGCAATAGTGCGGGACAACTTCCACAAGATTCTGAAAAAGACCGAGAATAGATGTGAAGTCATTAAAGAGAGAGAATATTTTCCACGACACAGAGAATTAGCTGAAGATAGAGACTTATTTCAACCACAAAGAAACTGGTGTCGAAAGATAAATTTGAAGTGTATAATGATGTGTTGGAAGAATGGTTCGCGTGTGGCATAATAGAACAAGTTTCAAGAAGAGAGCAAGATGTAGACTGTCACTAATTAACCCTCAGACCAGTTTTCAAGGAGAACTCTACGACATCAACAAGACCAGCTTTTGAAGATTCGTGTAAGCCAAAGCATTTTTTTTATCTCTGTCTGAGAAAAGTTCAAAATCTTCTTGAATTAATTCCTGGATCGCGTCCTGTTTTTAGGAGAGAAAAAATATGAATCGTATAGGATATGAAGAAGGCTTTTCTCTACATATTGATCCAAAAAAGAGATAGTGAACTTTTAGGATTTTTGTGGTGGAAAGATTCTGATCCAAAGACCTTACTAGAGTTTCGACATTGCAGTGTAGTTTTCGGACTTAAATGTAGCCCGTTTTTATTAGAAACAGTGATCAACTCTCGTTTACACAAATGTGAACTTTCCTTAAATAAAGTGGCAACAAAATTGAAATCTTCGTTTTATGTCGCCAATTGAATGAAGAAGCAGAATAGTTTCTTGTAATGCCAACTCAATTGAAGAAAACAACTATTCTAAGTGTTAAGTTACTTGCATGTCTCATTGGATCGAGATTGGAGTAATTCATTAAGAAAAGCCTTGCGATCAAAATATCAATAATACTGGACCGATTCTTCAAAAGGATTGGGTCATTCTGACCTAGTTTCTAAAAGTATGTGTTGCATTTTAATCATGATTAATAAATATTTATTTCCTTTACTTTTCTTTCGTTTTTTTCATCGAAATTCTCTGAATCATGAGGTCAGTGCAACAAATGAATAGTTTTAGGTATTGATAAGAAGATTAATTCATAAAGTATGAGTCAAGCATAGTTTTGAGTTAGAGATGAATCGTTTCCCCTGTTGCTTTTCTTTAGTTGAATGGAGCGGACGAGTAGTTCTGAGAAGGTCATGGCAGAACAGTGTTAGTTGCTGATTAGAAAGGGGGTGAAAACTTATTTCTAAAACTGGCCAAATGCTTCCGTGATGTCATCAGAAGAGAACACGTGATTTTTTTTTCTTCCAAATCTTCCCAAATAGCAGATGAACTGCAGTGATGCGAACTTGTCAAAACAAAATGGCAATTTTTTACGGTATTCATATACAAATAAGTACCTTTTCTCCCATTAATGTAGCATTTTAATACAAACTTTTCTACTGTAATTTGTACGAATTATCGAAATCTATTAATTGTAATTCTAAAAAAATAAATAGAAGCGAAACTTATATTTTCATGTTAATTTTTGGCGAACGAAATTATATAAGTTTTTATTTCAAATACCGTGAAAAGTCGTCAAACTATTATTGATGTCAGCAATGCTTTATTAAATTGGTATTGCCGTTATAAGTTATGGGATAATGAGAATCTGTCGCACTAAGGTGCATAAAATAGATGCAATGGTAATTTAGTTCTTACAGTCCTCCTAAAAGAATAACTTCCCTATTATCATTTTCCTACATATTCATGTAAACTAATTTGCATATTCCATTTTATTTTATTATTTATTGTATATTTCGGTGAAGCTTCATAATAATAAATTTGCATAACCTGAGTTAAAAGTTCAACTCACTCACTAAGAGAAAGATATTCTAAAAGATAAAATATGATATTCAGAATTTATCCTAATTTTTCCAGTGCTCAAAATGTAACTTTAATTCTATTTCATTAGTTCTTGTTGAGTTCCTATTATTTAAATTTATAGAGACACCCTTTATAATAGCAAGTATCAATAAAAGAAACTCGTTGTTTCTTAAACTAAATACGAATTCGTTGATGTTATTACCATACTTCTCGAAATTATTAATGTTGATTTTACTTGCGATAATCTAGCATATGAATCCAAAGATAAATAATTCATAAGAATGCGCGATGAAACTAATTTTTGATTCATTAGAACTTCAAGCAAATAAGTCACCTTATTATAAAATATTTCTCAAATCTTATGAAAATAATATTCTTTGGGATGTAGTACGATTGAATTGGTTTGGAATTGGTTTTAAAGTAAGCAGTTATGTCCGAATATATTCACACCGAATTTGGTGCGGATCGGTTCGGAATGGCAGTATTGTGCACGATGCATACATACATAAGGGCGACCAACTTTCAACGTATTCTGGTGACTTTGACTCGTATTTCTTCGACTGGTATTTAGGTTTATGTATTGTATTACTCGTTGTATTGTAAATTTGCTCTAGAATTATTTTCCTTACCACTGCATGCAAATGAATAAAAAGTTTCAATGAAACCTCACAGTTTTTCAGCCTTCTTGAAGTAACGCTTTTAAAATTTTGGTAAAGTTCCTAAAATTTCTGAAAGATTTAAATTTTTATAGATCTACCACCCTGCATTGTTAAAATTTCCATTCTAAAATTACGATCAAATAATCGAAAGCAGTCTGTCCATCCAATTAACAGTAAAATTTACGAAAAACAAATTTTTTTTTACTTATGCGATTTTGCAACCATTTACAACTAGTATGGGTAAAAATCGAAAATGCAAAATTATACGGTTTATTAGCCATTTACAACATAACAGGATTTTAAAACCGTGAAAAAGA
This sequence comes from Parasteatoda tepidariorum, assembly GCF_043381705.1. Taxonomy (NCBI): domain Eukaryota; kingdom Metazoa; phylum Arthropoda; class Arachnida; order Araneae; family Theridiidae; genus Parasteatoda; species Parasteatoda tepidariorum. Next base: position 85,153,461 of record NC_092210.1, on the reverse strand, counting down.
ACCGTACTGGCTTTTCCAGGAAACGAACCTAACGAAAGCTAGGCTTTTCGTTAGGTTCCTTAGGTGTTGCCAACAATGAGTGAATAAGAATATCATAATCTAACAAACTAGTATCACAAATTGAGGAGTGCAGGACACTAGGAACATAAATTGTTGAAGGGGATGGGGGGAATGGTTTCAAAGCTCGGACTCGGACAACCGTTCCGTCCGTCATGATATTGACAAATTAGCCTTCTCGGCTATACTATATACCCAGCTATAAGAAACTCAAGTGGATTCATTGGGTGGGCCTCGTTGGTGCGATATAATTCGGGTTGTTTAATCGTATGAGGTGAAAGCAATTATTAAACGGTTTTTCTCACCACTAACAGTTTGATTGTTGTTGTTGTAGTAGTTAATTTACGTCGCACTAGAGCTGCACAATGGGCTATTGGCGACGGTCAGGGAAGCATCCCTGAGGATGATCCGAAGACAAGCCATCACAATTTTGATCGTCTGCTGAGGGGATGGCACTCCCACTGCGGTGGCCCAACGACCTGCAAGCGAAGTCGATCACTATACGGTAGAACAGTTTAACGAGGACCAATACAGCACACCCTCGGTCCCTACGCAGGCTGGTCCAAGTGGTCACCCACCAGCACACTGACCGCAGCCAGTGATGTATGACTTCGGTGATCTGCTCATATTCATACTGTTACTGTGGGAAAGTAACAGTATGAATATCTTCTTATATATTTTTATTTGACTGTTTTGTTTAAATATGGCAAAGAAAACAATTTAAAAAATTGTCATTAAGCATTTTTTCGTGAAAATTCTAACATTGTAGAAAATATTTTACGAAAAAAGAAAGCAGTAGGCACCTTGCGTAGATATAAACAATTTCCTTTATTTATATAGATATGCGTTTGAACGAGTTATATACGTTCATCCCTGTTTTACATAAATATGTTTGCATTTGGATCTTTAATTACTAAAATTTGCATTAGATTCTTATAATATTATGTGGTTGGACGTTAATAATATTAAATTGTTTTAAAGATTGTGGCACAATAATTATATATAAAAATAGATTGCCCGAATTCCAGAAAATTTATTTGGCTTGTAATATAAATTTAAATTTTGTTTTTGCTAAGATTGATATAAACTTATCCATGCATATTGGTAGGATATTCTTTAAATTAGTAGTCATGAATAAGAAAAAGAAAAATTATTTAAGTGATTGAATAACTATTAATTAAATATTTTGACTAAACGGACTGAAAATCAAGGATATTTTAAGTTGCTTTAAATCCATAAAGAATAAAAATAAAAATAATAAAAAGGCGATGTTTTAAATTTATTCAATATTACGATAGTTTTCCTCATCCAATAAATGTTTTCATTAAAACTATTTAAAAAATAATCCTTTCCAAGTTTAATCATTTATAACATTCTTCGCTTTTTCGAGAGAAAAAAATTACTTATCGACTAAAACTTTCGCAATTAATGAAAGTGAGTTAATACCTCAACTATTAATGACTTTCCCAACTTTTCTCTATTCCAATTTCAGAAGCGTCATTTAGTGATACTAAGCCGAGTTTTGAGCTCTTCCTACAAGCTTTCTATTGATATCTTTACGGGCGGGTGCAGAAGAATTTCTTTCTGATAGTAAATTTTAATACTCCAACGAAGAATTTTGAAAAGAAACTAAACTAGTCTGCTTTCTATTATAAACATGGAAAGAAAAACTGCTCTTTTCTAAAGATATGCCGTGGTACTGGAATTTAAGAAAAAGCAATATTCCTGCATTAAAACATTATTTAAAGTATTTTTAACATTTCAGGGGTATATTCCAAATAATTTTCAAAACTTTACATGAACTGCTTATATTGAGCACTGTCATCTAGAATTTCGAGTAATAAATAGATTAAAAATAGTCTTAATGAAACTATTAAAAGTTAATCGCTATTTTTATCGTTTTTTTTTTAAAAAAAAAGTAGATCAAAATTATTTTTTTAAAGTAATCCCGTTACATAAGTTTTATCATCGCTTTGTTCTTGCAAATTAGTATCCATGTTTTGCCCATTTACAGCAATTGTAGTTTATTTTTGTCATAATTAGATATTTTTAATTATTTAATTCAATTCCAAATGCGCGCTGGCTGAAATAATGAAAACTACAAGTTTTTAATACTCACACATGGTAAAGATATGCCTTCCAGATAGCGTATTTAGATTACAAAATCTCCACGAAATTAATATGTTAATTTTGGCTTCCAAAATAACTTTACATTTTTAATATTTCGTATAGTTTCCCTCCAAACTAAAGAAAAACACGCATCTATGAAGAATAATTCTGCTTTGAACTCACTAATGGCTGTAAATAAATTTATAACTGAATGAACTGAAAAATAATAAAAAATTAAACAAGCAGTAAATATGAATAGTTTAATAAGAAAAAAAACCTTAGAAATAGAGAGACTTTGTTACCAAGTATGCGGGTGTATGTTTTATAGTTGCAGGTCAGGTGCATGAGCTGGCCGCTGTTTTCCTTCACCAGTATCAATTCTACATTGAGGTATTTATTATAATTATTAGAACATGCCTGAATTAAATTCCGTTACATGATTTACACATTTCAAATATCACGAGGGACATAAAGTATTTCAAAACACATTTAACTCAATCAAAAATGTTGTGCCCGATGTTTGGAGTACCTGACGTATATTTCAGAAAACAAACTTTCAACATATAGAGCAATGTAATGGTAATAAATAGCTTGTGGCTTTACATTGATAAACCACATTTTCAAGTTGTTCAGATGAATATTTTCAAAAGAAGTTTCCACTTTGACAATAAGATGTCTCGTGGAAAAGCGCTTTTATCAAAGAGAAATTCAATTTACCATAACCGAATTATCGTCTGATATGCACACAGCAGAGTACAATTTAAAAAATAAAAGAAAAACTATTGGAATTAGTAAACACCTCTGCATAAATATGTTTTTACGTGCGGATGTAATTAAATTAAATTTAATTTGATCTGATCATTTTGCTGTTTAAGTTATTTTGTGCAATTATTATTAAATCTACAATGGCTCTATATCGACAATTTTTGATCAGTGAAAGTTATTCAACGTTACTGATAAATATTATTTATGTATTTTTGTTTTCTTGATTAAGTTGGATTGATCATATTCAACGGAACTTGAGCTTTGTTTTTAAATATTTGATTCACAGAAGTTCGATTTCTGACAACACTAAAGGACAGTTTACCACGAATTTATTCCTTTTGAAAATGTGTAGTTAACCCCGACATTTTTTTAAAACGTTTATATCGACACGAACTATTACAAAAAAATGTAGGAATCTGTTTGGGGAAAATAATTTCACCATCAATTACGGATTAAAAATACTCACTCAGTTTCTTCAAGCTTTTCCATTGCATGAAATTTAATTTCCCAATTGTTAGGTTATTTGTCAGTTTTTTAGTGATAACTCAATGTTTTGAAATTTAAAATTGTGTATTTTAAAAAATTGTGAATCTTTAATAATACTTGTTTATAAAAACAAAACTATTTTGTTTCTGCATTTTATTCTACTACATGCCATTTAAAACCTTTAATGGAGCAGTTTAAAACTTTTCTATTCGAATAACTTATTATTGGTAAAAAATTTTAATTTTTTTAGAGAAAAACTAGTTTTAAAGATTTTAATAATTGATTTAAGTTCTCAAGAGCTCACGCTATATTACATTTAAAATGGGTTTGACTTAGAAGCTACTGAAACGAAAATTGTTTGCAATTCCTTATAAGATTGTATAGCAATCTTCGGGGGTTGGAGTACTTCAGCGAACAAGGATGGAGACCACTGTTTCAGGACAATACCTCAAAAATATCAGACAACCAAGGAAAATTTAAAAGGCGAAGTTAAGCTGAATTCTACAAGGATATATTCACAGGTTGGAATGCTATGATTCTAATCTGTAACTAAAAATATACTAAAAGATTCTAATCTGTAACTGAAAAATAAACTACCTGCATCATGTATCTGAAAATTTCTTTTAACGAATCATAGAATGATTGAAAATTGATAGGTAATTGGAAATGCTTAGTTTACAACCAATTGGTTAAGGCTGAAAAGGGTTTAATACTTGTTCTAAAAATAGTAGTATTAGAAAACAAGAATTGTCCTTGGAATATTTTTATTCGTTTGTAAGCTTTTCAAGTGCAAACAAATAACCATTACGTAAATTTCTGAAACATAAGAGCCAAAAACCACGGGATTAAAGCAAAAACATGTTTCGGAAAGAGTGAGAAAAAAGCCAGAATTCCCTAAAAAGATGCTTGCAACAAACTTCTTAAAATTATAAATAACTCTTAGCTTGGCTGAGTTTGATGAAATTAGATTAGTGGTATCTTTACCAAATGAATACTTTTCTTAAAAAGATCTAGAAAAAACGTCTCACTCCAAAATTTTAATCCATTTGTACTAATTTTACTGATGTACTAATTTTAGGACGCTTTTATAAACAATTCGCAAAGGAACAATATTTGTTAGAAATCTTCAAAATTATACAATACATATCCTGAGTATTTATCATTAATATAAATTTAAAGATGACACGACATTTTCTGAGTTAAAAGGGGGAAACAGATGTTTGATTACAGCTGAAGAGTTGATTTTCCTGACAAAAAATGGCGATGTGAAAAGTTAAAATACTGAATACATTTAGTTTTATTATTTAAACTAATGTTTAAATAATAAAACTAAATGCAAAGTTCAATAATTTTATATATAATGTTTTTTATTCGACAAAATATTACTTTAGATTAAGTATTTTTGAATAAAAAACATTTTTTAAAGTTTATTTTTTTGTTGATAATTTCTATGTTTATTTGACACCATTATCTATAATCAAGCAGAATATAAAGTTGGGAAAAATTAGGCATTAATGGGTTAATGACACATACAGTTTTGCAATAATATGTCTCAGGAAAATACCTAAAAGAGAAGTTGGTAGTTTTGACAGAGTTTATTTTCTTTCACATGGTTTGGTATTAAAATTAGTAATGAAAATTATTACAATGAAAGCGAAAATTTAAATTTCTTCATGGCACTCCAAGAAAACCACAGAACAAGCATTTCGAAGAAATCAGTATTTAAGGTTTCGCGGAAAATATTCCACCGACAACCGAAAAATGAAAGAGGTTTAAGACTTTTAAGAGCTAATTTTTTGGAAATTATTATGGGCAATAAAGACATTCGAGAGCTCAGAATTCCATTTTAGACATCAAGTTTCACATAGATACTATTAACTGAAAATTACTTTGAGCCAATTATTTAAGCATTTATTTCTGCTTACAGTTGTAATCTGATTAGTTTGATTTCCTGAGAAAATTCCTATTTCAAAATAACCGCACCATTTAAAAGCGTTTCGTTGACATAGTTCTGGAAGTATTATCAGTTTTATGCCACACACGAAGAGAGTTTTAAAGATCAATGATTGCATTTTGAAATGCATAGCAGAAATTTGAAACTAAAAGGTAGTTAAAAATAAAACTAATTTATTTATAGACATAGGAGTCAGGTTCATCAATTTTAAGCTGCATGCGTAACGAAATCTGGGTTGTTTTCGCAAAGAAAACTAGATAATAATTTCAAGAAGAATTTGGAAACGTTGCAATTTTCGAGTTAAAAAGTTGACGACCAAAGATAAAGTTGTTATTGATACATTGAGCCAAATTTCACTCAAATCAAACGTTCATACTTGAAAATAAAGTTCTTCTTTTGCCAAGATCATATTCATCTAAATATATTTATATTTATTACGGTGACAAAATATTTTACCAAGTTGGGAAATCGAAAAAGAATTATTATTTATTCATAAGAATTTTTTTTCTCATGTTTATTTCTCACTAAGCAAAATATCTTAAAATATGTACGAAAAAAAATGCTGGTAAAATTACTGTTCTGTATGATAGCATTTCTGGTAAGAAAAAAATTCAATATTCTGGTCAATAAAATCGAAATATTTGGTATTTAAGACATCTATTTGTTAATTTTTCCGTTCATATGGTAACGGTTTAGCGGAAACTCTGGTTTCCAAAATTACAGTTCGCATTACCATACATTTAGTAAAAAATATATACCTGAAAAGTAAATTCAACGAAATAAATGATTTTTAATAATATATTAACCAAATTTTATCACATGTTATGAAACTATATTTTATTGTTAATTTTATCAAAATTATTATTAAAGCTCTGAAGTAAAATTTAATAAGTTTTTTGGTTTTTCCATAGAGTCAGGAACTCTGTAATTTCACCATGTTTTAGTAACTTGGAGCATGTTTTTTTTCTCAGTATATAAATTGAATAATCTGAGATTTAGCATTATGAATGTGCTTTGTTGATGAAAATTTTTTCTAGATATATAGTCGCTCCAAGTTGGTATTCTTTATTTTTTTTTCAGTTTGTCATCAGCCATTGTTCAAAAATTGAAATTTAATAATAATAATAACTGTTAGTACGTGCGTAACTTAATTAGCTGCGCATATACGTAGAAGGTTAGTTCGTGAAGGTAATTACAAATAACAGAACATGATTCGTACATTGTTAAAAAATACAGTATTTATAAATAATCAGTAAGTCACTCACTCGTATCATTTAATATCAGCAATCTTTTTTGCTGATTTTTTAAAATACTTATTTATACTTATATGAATACTTTTGTTAACAATTGTAGTCATTATATTTCAGTTTTTCAAAATAAACGTAAATTTTTTTCCCGTATTATGAAATCCGCAAAAACGGCCTTTGTTATTTTTAAATTCAACAGATTAAACTTTTATTTTTCTTACCTGTTATCTCGAAGATTCACCCGAAGAGATAAAAGAGTCATGAAATTTTTTCTACCCAAATGGTAAACTGGCTTCGCTTTTCATGAATAATGCAGAATATTCCTCGAGCGGGAAACGTAATAATAGTGAAAAATAGATACTTTTTTCAAAAATGTTTTCATTGTTATTTATCTTTGTCTCTGAAGTCTAACAAACTGAAATTCTACGTTTTCTATACTTTCTTTTCCTTGTTTTTACTTTCATAGCAATATTAAGTTAGAAGAAAAAAAAATATTTTAAGGACTTTTTTGTAAAATGAAGTAAGAGAATGAAAAATTTTACTTCCAAGTGAATTTTGATTTGCTTTTTTTATAAAGATTCGGTTCAAATCTCGAATAAAAGTTACGAAAGGGGAAACTTTTACTGTAGAACATAAATGAAATTCATAGTTGTTTCGAAACCGAAATTTTTATAACAAATCCGTTCATATTTCGCTTTTTCATGAGGTAATTTTACACGTTCTAAGGATTTTAACTGAGAAATATATAAACAGCCACTTTCAAAGTGAATGTAGATCTAAATGGTGTCATGATGGGATATTTTCCCAACTTAACTGCTGTTCTTTTCTTTTTAACGTGCCATTTAGAAACGTACGTTTTTTGCGAGATGCAGTCTTCTTACTAAAATGTCAGTTTAGCACCGATGGTAAGATGTGTGAGAATTATATTAGCATACTTTATCCGAAAATGCACATAATCACTTTCGAAAGTATAAATTTCTACAGATACGTGTAAATATCACTAAAAATGTTTTTGAAGTCTCAATAATACTCTTAAAATATTTACGATTTCACAATATAAAATAACCGCTTATTTTTTAAAAGTTATCATTTTCATTATTCCTTAAAATGAACTAATTAACGTTTGTTTTAGGCTGAAACTGTATTTCCTTTTATTTTGTTTGAAAAGCTATGTTTAATTACTATTTTAGTCACAAGAGAACACAGCGATATTATTTTTTCCTACAAAGTTAACGTTTGAAAATTAATAACCATACATTCTATGGAGATCTCTAGCGATATGGAACATGTATTAAACTGTTTTAAAACCATCGTTAGTTATGCATAATCTATTTAAAACTCTAATGTATATTGCAAACTTTTTCAAAGAATGTTTCAAATTTTGTGGTAAAGATCAAGAAATATATTATCCTTTCACATAACAAACGCTTACTGGAAAGTAGAGAGCTGAGTCTCTATTTTCACTTTAACATTGTGCTTAGGCTGTCATTTTTGAGTTGAATATTGTATGTTTTACTACGTTTACATCTTGTGCGACGAAAAATATTTTTCGTATGAACTGAGCATATTCCAATGAAACATTAAATGGTAAGAAACGATAAAAATAATGAGATTCAAAAACATTTCACTTACCAGATAATAACTATTGTTTAAATAATGTATATATTTTTCTACAATCTTGTTATCTTTGGTATGGTTTACTTTTGAATTACTAAAATCTATTTTACTGTTTCTTATAGTGTATTAAGTTTTGAAAAGCGATGCGTACGTGGTATCGAAGTTAACAGATAAATTTTACATCTGAGCTTTATGGATGATGCAAATATTATTTAACTATATATAT
>NC_092210.1:85114935-85144623 GCF_043381705.1 Parasteatoda tepidariorum | reverse complement strand
GGATCGAACGCACTACACCATGTTCTCCAATCAGTAGTGTAAACTTCGCTTTAAGTGACTGAGCAAATAAAGAGCCTTGTGTTTGCGTATGGCGTGTTAACGTTACAGCTTTAAGATATGGGCTCATTATCATAATGAATCAATTTTCCAATCAGGTTTAATTGGATACCTGATAATGAATTCACTTGTGTTTTTCGAACCTGACCGTGCTGATCATTGCGTGACGTCACTGGCAGGTGTCCAATTAGACAAGATCATATCAGTTGTAAAATAACTCACATGCATGCGATTTACTTTGTAATAAAACTCAGAAATTGCATTGAAATTCACATTGACTCTCTCTAGAAATTTAGATCAAAATAATTTATGTAAAATCTATACAATATTTCTATACAGTATTTCAATACAATATTTTAAAACAGTGATTTATAATTTAGTTATGTGATTCAAAATCGCAAGTTTTTTTAGCAGTTTCGATCAAAGATTATGAGATTTATAACAAAAAAGCACGTTTTACTTAATTTCTTATATTTAATTCTTTAATACGAAGAATTGGTCATTTAAAATTGTTTTCAGAAACCTAATTGAGTCATCATTTTTTTTATTTTCAATCAATTCCAAACCACTTTTAATTTGTCTATTAAACTGGAATTATACACATTTTTGAAAGCAGTTAATGAATTTTAAAAACGATCCAAATAGTTCTGACCATTTATGTTATTCTATGTGAAATTCTATTTGAATGTTATTCTATGTGAGGAAAATGGAATAATTTTGGTATTCTATAATTAACAATAACATATGTAATATTTTTATGTATACTAAACATAAACGCCATAAATATACACACTAAATTACTTACACGTAATATAAGGGATATGAATGATGAGCAAATAAATATAAACTTTTACGTAAGTAACGTTACATAATTTTCCGTTTGCTTGTTTTTTCAAAACGCACTCCATTAAAACGAAAAAAAAATTCTTTGACACATATTAATTAAAATACATATTTTTAAAGTATATTTCAGAAAAGTATACTGTTCAAATTTCTTATTTTTATACTCGAAAATGGGAGGGGGGGATGCTAAGCTGTCTGCAACGATAACTCAATAAGTAATCCATCGTTACTGCAGCTGAACTTTTCTTAAATAGGTGATTCGACATGCATCTGAAATTTTCAGAACCAAAATCTATCATACTATCTGACAGCTTAATTTGGATAACTTAGAAAAGATTGATAGCAGAGCTCCTTTAGAAAGACTGTGGAGTCTTGATAAAGTGAGTACGAATCTTTAGAAATAGCTTTACTAGTTTAATATTGGAAACGATATTTAGTTTTCTTTTTCCGATAACCTATTATATAGATTATTTGAAACTTTTATATATACTTTTACCAAGTTCGAAATTGCTTTAGTAAATAAGGGAGACTTTGTGACACTGGTGCATTTGAATTTTATTTTATTCATTTATTTATTTTCATTTAAATTATTCCCGTTTTCGAACGTTCTGATATAAATATTCCAAATTAAAAAAGCAAACTCAATGAAAATTTTTTAATTAAAACAGTTTTTACATTACTTTTTTATTTGTCTTAAGTCATATTGTCAGGCTTAATAAGTAAAAATGATTCACAGCAAGGATTCTTTATATAACTATTAAGCTCTCAATATATTTAATATTGCCTGCTATATTTTATAACTTCTAATGGACACGATTCCTACCTGTTATTAAGCTCCTCTGCACTACATAAGACAGTATATAAACATCAGACGTATGCGTTAAATGTAAATTGTAAAGTGTTAAACTTAAATGTTTAATTATTAAATTAATAACATGTAATATTCAAAATAATATAATTTATCATTGCAGTAATTTATTTTTTCTTGTACCAAAATTCGGAAATCATCACTGAAGTTGTCACTGAAGTTGATTTTGTTTAATACACGTAGAATGAAAACAATCAGAAACAACTGAATGCTTGCTTTTACTTTCGTTACTTGAAACAAAAGTAAAATAAAAAAATGCGTACTTTTACTTCCACTTCATTACTTTATAAATTTAATATTTATACTTGTTTTTTGCTACTGTTTGGGGGGAAGAGGTACGTTACTTTTTTAGAATTTATTTTTTGAAATTTTTTAAATTAGTTTCAATACATAAATTTACTGTATTAAATATTCTTTAACCGTTAACTTCACTTTTCAAACACCTCTAAGGATTGCAACATCCTGAAAGGGTGAGGGCTGCTCTTTTGAGCACTCAATGATTTTTTTGCTGAGCTCATTAAAAGATAGATTATTCCTATAGTATTGAGTTAAGTATTATTTATTTTCTGCGATTTAGTTGATATACACATCATTAATGCCTGTGTTTAGAGGGAGTCAATCAGCTCTAAAGCTTCTGGAGAAAAAGTTTGAGAATGGGAAAAAATATGCGTTAAAACGCTGTAAATTAAGTATAACGTATGCATACTATTTTCAGTTACTTTAAACAAATAGTTCATTCAACTTATAAACATTTGAAGAGTCTGATTTATTATTCAAAGATTTATTATTCTGACATGGGCGTACTATCTAATTTTACATCCTGTCCTGTAAGAATTATCTCTGTGTGTATGTGAGTTTCTGCGGCTTGCTTCCACAAACGCTCTTGCTTTATTCCTGGAAATATTTCTTAGTAGTAGTATCTGCTGGTAAGCCATAGAGGGGGGGGGGACTATTGCTGATATTATAAATTCGGAATGGTCGCGGCATCTTTTTTTACTGGTATGAGTGCACAGTAACCAATTCCATGTATTTCTGATGTTTTATTAATACATCTCAACTTATGCTACGCTTAATAAAAACAAAATTCTTTTTTATGCACAAAGCCCTAGACCGATAAGCATTGGTTGAGATTCCTTATGCATATTACAAAATTTATTTTTTATTTTTTTATTTTTTTTAGACGAAGAACGGGAGTAAAGTACCTTGCAGACTTGATCCCTTAAAAAAATATCTGCAAAATTTCAAAATCTAGCTGTTTTCGATTCAAAAAATACTTTAAACCATTTATATAATTTTGACAAGCAATAATTTTATCAACTGTATGCATATTTTTCTAAATAATTTCAATATTTATTTGATGTTACCAAGCCAATCATTTTTTGCACCAAATTTACATTTTATGGCATTTAAGTTTCAAAACATAAAAATTATGATTTATTTATTAAAAATAAAGCATGATCTAAAAGAATTCTAGAATTTGATTATTTCCTTGATTTTGAATAAAAATGCTTTCTTTTTCGAATTTTACCAAATTTAGTTCATCATGTGAAAAATTTATAAAATAAGACGATTGTTATCATGAATTAAAAACTCGCCATTTTTTAAAATTATAAAATTACTCTTTGAATAAAAATGAAAAATACTTTTTATTTAATAGATTTAATAGGGTTACCTGCATATGAATTTTCCTTTCTTATTTCTTAAAATAAATTACTGTTCTTTTTTCTCGATTATGTTCAAAAAGCTACTAGGAATTTGTTAAATATTACAAATTTAGGAAGTAAAAATAAAAGCGATTTGGAAATTTGAAAAAAAAAATTAAAGCTCCTCTTTATATGTAGAATTTTGATTTCGGGCTTTGTCTCAGGATCTTTTCTACGTTCATTATAACAAAGAATTTTGCACCATTTTCATGCATTTTGAAGAATTATATATTTAAATAAAAAATTAATGCATCTTAAACTAAAAAAATAGTTTTTCCTACATTTTTCATATAAAAATTAAGGCTATTTTGAATTTTCGATTTCCTCGAAATTTTCTTAATAATCGTTACCTTCTTTTGCTTTATACTTGCAATTTTTATATACTTGTTACTATTTAAAATTAAAACCTTTTACTTTTTACTCGTTAATTTTGCTTAAAGTACTTGCACTATTGCTTCTTTATTTTCTACAATTAACGGCCCCTTGCATGAGTTTAACAACATAAAACTTTGAAAGCATATCACTATCAAAATACTAATATTTAATATAATTTTTACTAAGCCTGAAATTAATTTCATTTCAGTTTGTAAATATTTACTCTTTGCAGTTATAAGTGAACTATACATATTTCTTCTTAAATTTAATTTCAAATTCCTTTAACTAAAAATTCTACTTTTTTTTAAATGCCATAAAAAGTATGCTAATAGAAAACATCAGTCACGTAAATCATAACAGCTAAAGAGTGCGCAAAAAATATATCTTCTTTTTTAAAGAGTTTTTAAAAGATGTTTTCTCACTAAAGCAAAAAGATTTCCTTTCGGAAGTTTTCTTTGTATAGCGAACGTTTAGATAAAAGTATTTTTTTTTTAAATATTTTTCAAAGTATAGCTATATCATTCGTTCTCAGTTGAATATATGGGAAGAGTTCATTATTTTCTTTGTGCTTTAAGTTTGAAAAAAAAAAGCTATCTCTAGGCGGATATTATTTCAAGAAGAACTTTAAAGATCATCGCATTTTAAATCTTAAAAAAAACAAGATCTTGTAAAATTGTGAGCAAGAAGATTACAGTTTTTTTTAAAACAAAACTTTTTTTTGCACCTAAAAGGGTAAGATACGAACATTTGAAAGTGAAGAATACTTACTTCCATCTACCATATCTGCAATCTCCAATTAAATATATGGGTCATTTTCGAACAACTTGTATTATTGATGCCTCATGACTTTAATTGACTTTAATTACTGAGGCAAAATGCAAAATAACTTTGCTAGGCATTCAAATCAATTTACTGTAAGTATTTGTAAATTTTTTTTTATAGAAATTAGTATTTTAATAAATATAATCTCTGTGTAATACCTTCTAAATACGTCACATACATATAAGTTGTTACTTCCGAGCCTTCTTTGTTTCTTATTTTTGCTGAAATTATGCCAACTATAAATTGAAAATAGTTTTAATTTATCCAATTACTAAAATATGTCATATATGTTATATGAGCAGCTTATGCACTCTTTAAGAAAATTCTGCTGACATAATGATTCTGTAACTTTCGAACAAAAAATTTCTGTTCTCTAAAGCAGAAGAAATTCACTGTTAAACTACATCGTAAAAAAATCAAGAGGCGCATATTTTTTTTTTCTTTTAACAAATAAAATCTGTAATCGTTGATACATATCTTGTATGTTGGGTACAGATTTTTCTTTTTTATGTATGAAATTCTTTGTTATCAAAGCAGCAACAAATAAATTGATTGCAGTTAAACTAATTTTCCTCCTTATGACTCATATATTCGTTACTTTTTATTTTATTAATTTACCAACCTCCTTCGGTGACCAGCTGGCTTGCCAAACAAAAAATATCAATAAATTTTAAGTATTAATCAAGTTTGAATTTGCCAATTTTTAAATATTTCATATGATTTATGGAAGTCTTTATCAAATTAAATATTTCTCCATTGCTAGTATGAATCACTGTACAAAATTTCATAGACTTAAAAAAGATTTAAGAGATTGTTTGCATTGTTATTATTAAAATAATTATGGAATTTATGACGGTGCATTTGACAAATGGTTATGCAGGTAAATGGAGCTGTCAAAGGTAATGTAAGTCTTTGTTAAAACAGAGCAGTTTTAAAATGAAATATTTTAACAAGCGAAGTACACTGTTAGAAATTTCTCAGCAAAAATGTGGTATTAGCCATTTATTTAATTGCTATTTACTATATTTAACCAAAACAATGTAATAACCATGAAAAAGATGGTATTCAAACTGCTGAGTGTAAGAAAAAAACAACGTTTTTTTTATAGTTTTTTTTTCTTATTACGGTAAACACCCAGAAATTTAGGGTCACCGCATAAAGCCATTTTGTTCCGTGCAGCTGGTTGCATATTGTAACTAAGAGGGCTAATCAGTCAATCTCATGACTAACTGAATCCCAACGTTGATACTACATTACAGTGTTAAAATTTTCATTTTGAAATAATGGTAAAATTACTGGCAGCTGTCTGTCCATCCGATTGACCGTAAAGTTTACGGTAAAGGACATTCTTTTCCTTTACGGTTTTAAAACCATTTATGAAATGTATGGTTATAAAACCATGAATACAGAACTATTTTAACTATTTACAACTAACATTTTTCAAAATCGTAAAAATAATTAATTACTTAACTAGACATAGGATCTCGACTTTTCGTAAGGTAATGGGAATTGGAGAGTGCCGGACACTGGAAATTCTTCAAGTGTTGAAGGGAATAGAGGAAATAGTATGGTGTCATTACTAGGACTCCAGTTCTGCCGGTCATGAGATTAACAGATAAGCCCGTTCGGTTTTGATATCTACGCAGTTTCAAAGAACTAAGTACCTTCATTAGGTGGTTCTAGTTGGTACGATAAAATTCTGGTTGTTTAGCCGTAATAGGTGAAAGCAGCTAATAAACAGTTTTTCTCAAACTTAACAGTTTGATTACCATTTTATTTACTGTTATTTGACTGTTTTGATTAACTATTTTAAAACAACCATTCACTACATTGTTATTTAAGCATTTTTTCCGAGAAATTTCTAACAGTGCAATTCTGTCATTCCTTAAATATATAAAGAGTCTCCAGTGTCCTGCAATCTTCAGCCGGTGATCCTGGACTATTAAGAGTACAAAACTACCATTTGCGTATTTATGCCACCGCACCAGCAAAGTTCCAATGCCCGTTTCATTTTTATCGTTTAGAAACTATACTAGTCGCAAAAGGTTACAGAACCGCAAAGTTTGTATTAGCGGTGTTTCAACTGTACCAATTGTACGCGTTTTAAAAATCGCAAATGTAAAAAGGAAATCCTAACCGTAAACTTTATGGTTAATCGGATTGACAGACAGCTACCGGTTATATTACCGTAATTTCAGAATAAAAATTCTAACAGTGTAGTTTTATTCTTTTAAAGAATTCTTATCAATTAAAAAGAAAACTTTCATTTTATGTGCAAATAGACATTTCAATGTATTAAAAACGTGTATAAAAAAGTAAATGTTTTAGAATTTTTCTTTTTCAATATGACCTAATTCAGAAGGATTCTAGCAGGAATAGTGATTTGAGGGAAATTCATATTATCAAAAATAATGATGTCTTGTTATAATAAATAACGAGTAACTAACCCATAAAAATTAGTGTTATTAAATTATTCTAAGAAAATTTACTTTCCTAAATATAAAATTTTAAAAAGTTTCATAATTAAGTTATAAAAACAAAGATGCTTTTTCAGTTTTACAAAGACAAACCTTTAGTTTTATGCTCGCATGTGTTTGCATTAAGATTTTCCCGTAGGTAATTGGTATTTTAAATATTACTCTTAGGATTAATAACGAATATGCACATTAAGAAAAAACAATCTGAAATTTAATATCTGCTGAATGGGTAGATCAATGACTTCGAAAGAAAAAAATAAATAAATGTTGTCTTACATGATTTTTGTTTACAAGTCAGTATTTTATTGTAAAACATAATTCGATGAAATTATGAAAGAAAACATAAATCTGCGTGACATGCAATAAAAAATATTTAAATCAGAACATTTCTCTTTCTGTTATAAAAAATTCCATTGTGTCTTATTTTACATTTGGTTTAAGCAATATAAATCACATTTTAAAAAGAAAATATTCAGAAACAATTTATAAACATATGAAACTGATTTATATATTTTTATGTTTCCATCTGTCTGTATACAAATGGATTTCGTGGTTCCCTGGTTCTTAAAATTTGTTCAAATGTTAAGAAAAATATTGTGACTTGCTCTCTAAAATACGTAATTGTCTATTTTATGAAAAGAAATCTGAAATGTAGCCATTAGATTTGCATGAGTAGAAATAAACCAAACTTGAAGAAAATGAATTTGGTGTGTTGTGACTTTCTTTTTTGTAAGTGTGTTTGATTCGACCTGATTGTTTACTTATTTTAGCGCTTTAATCTTAAAACTAAATTTCATTTTGTTATATTTCAGATTATGAGAGTACATTACAAGAATATTTGATGAAAGAGGTTTAATTTAACCTTATGCCATTAATGATTCCCGTGATGTATTTTTCAATAATATTTTAATTTCTGTAAAATTTCAATGCAAGTGTGCATGTCACAAATAATTATTTTTGAGTGATTTTCTTAACTATTGCGAAAATTTCATCATTACTGCATGCTTACTGAAATAATAATGATTAAGAAACAGAAAAAAAAAACAATTTAATATTTTTAACAACGTGAATTAAAACTTTTGTAATTTATTCTGCACAGCAATAAAATCTGTAACCGGAAAATAATACATAAGTTTTTCTTAATAATTATCCATCCGAAAAATGACACTGGGGAACACAGTTTTTGCCACATTTATGCAAATACTTCAAAGTTTTATTTTATTTTACTTTATAACCGCCTTGGAACAACAAACCCAATTGTGAGCTTATGATTACCAATGTTCAACTCCGAAGCCTTGTAATTTTAAACCCTATCTAGAAGACAAGGAAACTCCTAGATCAGAGAATTTACCTACTCCTAGATTGAGAGAAATTTACCTTCGTGGAGGACGTTTTGATTAAACTAACTCGCTTTTGTGTCACATGAGGAGTAAAACCACGAGAACCTCCCGCGGTTAGCCTAATGACAAGAGAGCTCTAACCCATGATCCATCTACCACTGAAAATATATTCGCCAACACCGGTGTGAGCCGGGTGCGAAATTCGAATCGACCAGCTATTGCTGGAATTCGAATCCAGTTCGCCTCATTGGGAGGCGAGCGCTCTATCCCCTGAGACACCACAGCGGAAAATACTTTATATTGCCTTATTTTGGAGTGGGAATTTCAAATCTGAATTTAGTTTTGCTCCTAAAGCTACAAATTTATTTTTAGAAAAAGGACATTTTCAGCCTATTTTTTGTCAAAATATACAAGTTTTAAAGCGTTATCTATGACAGGGGTTGACAGGACCCCAAGCCTGGTAATGTGTGCTGCTGTCAGCTCTTCCCTATTATGACACCTGACGCAGAAAAAAATGGTGAAAAAAATTTTAAATTTTGAAAGTACCCCTAGCGGCGTATGATGATATTTCAGGATATGGCTCCCTATGCGATTTTAGTTCTGGTAATGTACCAGACTCCCCTAGAAGATTGCAGCAACCTTTATGCGACCCCCTGTTATCCATAACACTTGTGATCTTATACATTTCGACAAAAAAATAGACTAAAAATGCCATTGTTAAAAGAAGTTGTAGCTCGAAGAGAAACAGAATGAGGATTTCAAATCGGTGATACGGAAGATCGTTAAAAAAATTTCATGCAACAAAAGAAAAATTTCCCCTGTGTAATTTAAAATAATTTTTTTTTATCGAAATTCAGCCGTTTTCTGCTACCAAATTCCGTTGCCAACTTTAGTTAACACTTTTTTCTATACGCCTATTTGCCTTTTTTTGTAATTTATTCAATTATTTCAAACTGAATACTTTATTTCAATTTAATGCCTTTCAGGTAATGACATCTTCCTAAAGGATCTTCTCGTCATTTTATTTACATTAAAGCTTATGCTGCATTAGTGTAGTTTATTTCCCAACTGTGCCTTGTGTTCTACTTGAAATCATATAGATTTTACTTATATCTTTAGTGCTTCCGGGAAATCATCTAATATTTAATTTACGTGACATTAATAATTTCTAGGCTCAAAATTTTACTTCATTTTGATGTCTTTCATCTAATGACATCTTCCTAAAAGATCTTCTCGTCAATATTTTTATATTAAAGATGATCATGTTGCATTAGTGTTATTTATTACCTAAAATGTGCATTATGTTCTACTTGAAATTATTTGGATTTCATTCCTATCATTCGTATTTTAGAGAATATTTATGTCACGCCTAACTCTTAGTAGAATCCACTAAGTATACTTAGCAAAATGCTGATGTTCTCGACAATTTTTAACTCTGAAGCTTACGCCACATCAGTGTTGTTTTTTCTTTTAATTATGCCTTTGTTCGACTAGGGATTCTTTGAATTTTCTTTGATTTCACATGCCATTTTTCTTTATCCAATCTCAAATCATCTAATCATTATCACAAATGCAAATTTATTGTCGTTCTTCAAATCTCGGACTGATTACCACTTATCAACTTTCTGCAAATCTTTCTAAATTTTTCTTTAAGATCTTTTTGAAACATTAGAAATATCACTGCTAGAACGCTTCATTGTCTTTTTAGTTGCAAGATTCTTAATTATTTCATTTTTAGAAAGTTCTATTCCTATTTCCACAATTCCATATGCCATTACAGATTTCGCAATAAATACTTAAATATGCATCGAGATGCATACAGATAATCGCATACAGATATCGCATACAGATATCGATCTTAAATATGCATACAGATATCGCAATAAATACTTAAATATGCAATTTAAAATATGCATCGAGTGAGAATTGAGAAATAAATTTGACTGAAAAATACTTTTGCAATATCTTTGTAAATTTTAAATCTTAGTTTTAAAGTGAAAGTACCATTTTAAAAGATATTTTTTTACAAGTATACTTGATATCATATTTTTGGAAAAGGCTATATCTACTATTTTTAAATTTTATAAAAATATTTGCTTCTAATTTTTAAATAAGCTGAGTTCGTTTCGCTGAAACATTTCAAAAATATTTGAAAAATACGCAATACGTTACATTACTTAAATATATGATAGGAAGTAATATTTTTATAAAACTATAACATGTTTTGAATTTTGTCTATATTTTTGAAATAGGGTGTAAAATTATAAGACATTTTTACGGCACATTTGTTATATAGAACATTCGTTAGTAACATAGTTATGTTTCTTATTTGTTGTAAAGTATGTATTGTTCAAATATTTCCCTCACACAAAAGTTAACTTAAACAATTATACAGAAAACAAATTTTTAAACTGAAATTTTTATTACAATATTAGAATAGTTGCAATCGGATTTTACTGTAACCTGATTTGTAGCTGCACATGATATTTAAGTTTTTTTTTTTTAATAAAACGCTTCTATTAGCTAAAATAATCTGTTTATGTTATTTCTTTTTATATTATTGCAAAATCTGGTTAAATAAAAAACGTTGTTACGAATTGAAAAGTGAGAAAAGTGTGGTCTAAATATTTTTATGATGGTAAATAGTAATTGAATATACTTTTGATGATGCTTAGTTAAGAATAAAAAATTACAGAGCAGTTTGTAAAGCGATTGTTAAAATTTAAATTTCATGTTAAAACACAACATGTTAAACATGTATAACGTGTATAAACTATAACATGCTAAAATTTCTCGGATAGGAGAAGTTTAAGAATAATATCTAGTGCTACCAATGTATTATCAATGATACTTTTGTAATTAACATACAAGAAGATTGCAGGAATATTTAAAATTAAATTAAACTAATTGAGAGTGATTTCAATAAAAATTTATTGTCAAAAAATATTACATTCTCTAACATTTTATTTGAAACTATGAAAGCTAACAAAGCGGTTTGTTTCAAAAGGATCTAATCTAATATAAATATAAACAATTTAATTTAATCAGAATAAAAAAATACAAGGTTTATCTTTTAAAAAGACCTTTCACGTTAACTCGTTCACTAATTAGCTGTAATAAATGTAGTAATTAGTGCAATTTGTTACATGTATTCTATAACAAATTATTTTTTCTAATCTTGAATTTGCTCGCATTTAATTATAATGTGTAAAAATTTTAGAAAAAAAAAGACAAATGGTTGCTGCTGACGCTTGCTTAATTAGATGATGCGCTAAAGAAGTATTTGTTGAAATCCAAGACTTTAATTACTTTAATTTACGCTCTTGCGGAATTATATTCTGCCGAGTCTAAATTTTTATAGCTTTGAAAAGAATTTTTAATTCGTACTAAAATTGAGCTAATCCACACATTAAAAGTGGTTGTACTTTGAATGAATAAAAAAAGGATTTATTGATGAATTAGAATGATTTTTTTCATACTTTAATTTAAAATATTTTTACCTGAAATAATTACTTTCAAAGGAGTGCATATTTATAAAATCAATCTTATTTAATAGATACGAAATTATTGCAGCAATTCGATTAGAAAGTATATGTTTCGTGAAGTCTCATTCTTACACACCCAGGTTACAAGGTTTCATAAAAGGATTGCATGCTTTAATAATCCTTAATGATAAAAGTTGATTTCATGGTTCTGTCTCGCGTTTCAAACTTAACATTAGTTAATGTATTTGTCAAAAGAATATTTTGTGAAGATGTTGAAATACCTGAAGTATGAATACATAAAAATAGTTCATATATTATAAAAATCCCGTTGAACAGTAATAATTTATAACTTTGGCTGTGCCATGGAATCACCCTTAAGTGATGTTGAATTTTTTTCTTAACATTTTATTTATATTTTAGTTTCCCTTTATTTAAACCAGGTTTCCACTAAATCATAAAATGCTATATCTTCCCCTTGTTTTAAGTTTATCTAATGGCATAATCGCAAAAAATTGTTTCTAAAATTATATACACAATGTAATACACAATGTAAATACACACACAAAGGAAATTTTAAAAAAAACGCAAGAAAAAGGAAAAGAAAGGTCAAAACACTGTAGTAATGGACAATTGGATTTAAAAATAGAAATACTTTAAAAGATACTAAACTTATACTCTGATCACAGACGATACTCGAATAAATTTGACCAAGATTGCACTAAAAGAGGAGTTAGTAGAGAAGATTAACGACAAAAACGTAATAATACTCTACGAAAGTGTAATAATACTGTAACTACAAATCATTGAAGGTAACATAAAACTAATATCATTGTAGATGAAATATTTTAGATTGTAAAATATTTATTTATTTTTATGTAAATTTGTAGCTTTATTTCGCACTTTTTTAGTGTTTTTTTAACATTACTTTAAAGAACGGTACTATAAATAAAATAATAATGCAATCAAGTGTCAAAGAGTTACCAGGTTGCTTATTCTGATACCGGTGTGTTGGTAGAGCAAACCCAGTTGGTTTGACTCTTGAGTTTACTTTTTCAGAAAAGCTCCAAATATGTGAGGGAAGCATAAGGAGCTGAGACTCCACTTGCACTTGCCTTAACTAGACTGTTTGCACTCATATCGCTTACAATGTCAAAGTGAGATAGAACAACGAAAAAATCTCCAATTTTTCATTATATTCATTCCAGTATTATCTTTCATGTTGTGCTAACTGGTTTGGTGCTGGATAGCGCATGTACTATCTGATAGGATTCAGATTTCATTTATTTCAGTCCAGACCCTTATATATGGTAATAAACTCGCATCAAAAACTGAGCAGAAGTTGGGAATAATTTAGGGTATATTTATCTCTTGTCCGTGAATAAGTAGAAATAGGTTTCTTAAAAAATAGACGTAATAAAAAATGCCCATTTTCAATGTTCAGCCCAAATAATTGTAAAAGGAATTCCGGGCTTAATTTTCCTTTTTATTTAAACACTAACTATTATCACTACTGGGTAAAGTCCTGGACATCGGGATATCTAGGCATATTACAGTTTCAACTTCAAAAGCGATGTTTTCGTATTTAGAACTCTGAACAATAAAGTTAGTTTTAAAAACCTAAATTCGAACAACGTAAATTTGCTCCTATCATAAAACAACCATACACTAAGTCTCTTAAAAGAAACTTATTTCAATAAAATGTTTCAAGTGATTTATGGAAATTGACTATATGACATTATGAATTTATTTAAATTCATTAGTATAATATTGTTTAAAAAAAGAAAAAAAAAAGGAACACGACGCATAAAATAAGTAATCCCATTATATGTCCATTTTCTGAAACACCATTTTGAATCATGAGCAGAATAAAAAGCTCACAGACATTGTTAAAAATATACGAATAAAGTAGGTATGTACTTTACTCACAAATACGTTTATTTTTATAAAGGAATAAACTTCAAGAAACAATGATGAAAGAGAAGCAATCATGATTTTTTGGTGCGGAGTCTCACTAACAATAATTGGTTGATTATTTTTATCAATCCATCGAGATAACAGATATACTGTGTAAGAATAATTTTTAATTTCATTAAACAAGTGTAACCTAAATGACTAATGAAATTATTTTAATCATGAAGTATGGAATCTCCTGAAAGTAAACTAAATATGCATATTGGATAACATTCAGTGGACTGAAAAAATTTACATAAAAATGTAATTTTTTGACTAAGCCGAAAAAACCGAACAGACGAGAAAATGTGTTCGTAAGTTTAAATTTTGAGAATCAATATTACTGTCATCATCTAAGAACCACAACAGCATATCTAAAAGCCTGTGGTAGCATTCAATTTTATAAAAAAATATTTCCGATCATTTAAATTTGCTTTATATAAACTGTAGACTAAACTATGAAAAACTATTTGTTAAATATTGTGCTCATTTAAACTATGAATAATGAATGTTTAATCTTATTAAACTTTTAAATTCCGATCCAATTTCTTTATTTTATTTAAATATTTTTGCAATTTGACAAGATTAAAGAGTAAGTTAATGAAATGCACCTTAATTTATCACAGAAAACAGTATTTAATTCAGAATTAGATAATCATTTCGTTCTAATCATTTTTTGCATATTCAAAATAAGTTTTAGAATAAATTTATAATACAATTTTTTTAAACTAGGGTTATTCGTAATTTACTTGCATCCAAGTGCTTTAAGCGAATGACAGATAAATTAAATTTAGCTTCCGTATGGAAACTTAATTTATTTTCCTTTAATTGATCGAAACCAAGTTTTGGCAAGAGAGAAAAGCGTAGCTTTACACTCACTAATTTCCATACGTTCAAAATTTCACCTCACTACTTCTCAATCATTTAAGAAAATGCGAAAAAGGAAATAAACATATGAAGTTCAGGACGTGCAAGCGGTGTTCGAACTGATCTTAACTACTGCCATGCAAATTCTTTGGTGGAAAATTTCTAAAAAATTATAGCGAAAAATACCCAAATTAATTTAAATACAAATCCATAAATAATAAAATAACAAAATTAAAATAATAACAGAACAAGCGTATAAATTCCTTATGATAATGTTATTGTGGCTCCATTGATGTGATCCTCAATCTCGTATAAAGTGATATCAAATTTTGATAATTAAAAAATTATTTTTGATTAAATTACTACTATTGTATATTTTTTATATCACTTGCTTTTAGTAATTAAAAGGTCTTACTGTAAAGTCACTCAAAACTATTTTGAGCGAAAATATTCATTAGCTATCTCTTATTATCGGAAAATCATAGAATTTTTCTATAAATTATTTCAAAAACATTGAAACCTAAATTAAATACCACAACAAAAATAAATACAAGTACAATTTGTTTTTGTTTGAGCTAAACATTTCAATTTAAAAATCATTTCATGTGAATCATATTTCCTGGCAATGCATAAAATTGTTTTTTTTTAACACTATATAGCTCTCTGAAATTTAATTACTACTTTATGTAACTGATAAAACTAACTGATACTTTTTAGAAATTGTACGATATAATTAAGGGCTTGTGGAAGGTTTAATGGTTATGTAATCTATAATAATTAATTGAAGAGTTTGTTTGTCTGTAAGTCTCCTATTACTCTAAAATCATTTGTCCCTGCAGCATGAAATTTGGACAGAGGGTGACAATTTTAAATATAACATTCAGGAGAGACGTTTTATTATTTTTTTTCTCATTGGTTTTGTATCACCTGTTATTATAAATTAGACTAAAGATAATTATTTTTCCTTTTTTCAAGTATTTAAAAAAGACAATATCAGTTTCTTAGCTTCCTGCTCAACTTATTCAAAAAATGGGTCATTATTTTTACGTCAAGTAGTTATTATTTAATAATTTCATTTTATAGAAATACGTTTCAATACTTCTATAAAATTAAATAACTTAAAATAAACGGTTACTGAAATAAAATAAAAAACTAAGTTATGCTCTAAAAAACAAAGGCAAGTGAAGAATGATGCTTATTTACTTAGAGGAATCATAAAAATCTACGAACTATTAATATTGTTAATGAAGTCTTTTAGATTTGGTTGCAGTTATTACTGAAATTATGATATTTTTTGCTGTTTTATTGATCCTAAAAATACTATTATAGTTATTTATTATAGATTCTGTAGGTTTCTGCGGCTCCTGGAAGGGAAAATTATTGAACAAAAATGCTTAAGGTAAATTTTGACTATCATTGAATTAACCGCAAGCAATAGCACTATGCAAAATTATAATCTATACAATTAATCCTTTTTTTTATTGATCAAACTTCTGAAAACTTTTTTTTTTTTTATCTAAAAACGTAAAGTCACGAGGTAGACCAGCAGATAATAATTAGCTATATTAGTTGGTTTAGTATTATACATTTCGGTTTTGTTTTCGAGTTTGTACACCGTTTAATTAATTATTTATTATTTTATTCTGTGCAATGTACGAGTATTTAGCGAGATTAAAACATAATTACAAATGAAACTGGGCTGTAGATTAAATTGAAATTACTTATGTTTTGCGTTAAAGACACTAAATAAACTTTGATACTAATTTCTGTTCCTTCATAATATCACACACTTTTTAAAAAATGCTGAAAATATTTAAAAATTTCAAAAATCAACTAGTTAAGGAAGAATTTCTAAACTAAATAATAAATTTTGCTTAAAAGCATTAGTTTTCTCACACAATTTAATTTTTATTTATTTATTTATTTTCTAATTTATATAAGGAGAAACTTTGTTTCAAATGTATTTAAACGAAGGCCAGAGCTGTTTACTATACGTTTTATACTACTAAACATTGCATACTAACTTAACAGTTATAGCATTAAAGTGCATGTCGAAATAGATGTCATATATTCGTTATATCGGTAAAATTATTCAATGTGTGCGCACCAAACATCAATTCGAGGCTTAGGAATGCACCAGATTATAGCTATACTGCAAATCGAATTTACAGGTTATATCTACTACAGAACAGTTAAATATTGATATTACTTGTAAAACGTTTATTTAGAATTTATACCTATCTCTATAAGCGTACATAATATGATCATTTGAGGCAAATATTATTTGCCTTAGTTTACGTCTGTTAGTGATTGGTTAGTAAAGGAAAAACATCTTCCAATTACCCAAAAGTAAGACTAGGTAATTACATTTCAAATTATCATTTGAATCTGAATTAATACCTGAAAAGAGATCCAAAAAGGCATAAATGAAATGAACTAATAAAATAAAAAATATTGATTTTTTTTCCGAAATGGGGAAAAATGTCTTGTAAAATTAGGGTAATTAATGATATTTCAGGAGGAAATTAAAACTTAATTCTGTTTAAAAAAATTTACGGTATTTAAACCATTCATTCCGTATTATTTCTGTTTATATGGTAATGGTTTACAGGAAGTTCAGGTTTTCAAAATTATAGTTCGTATTATCACACATTCAATAAAAAATACTAAACTGTAAAGTAAATTTAACCAAGTAAAAGGGTTTTTTATGCCAAGCTGTATGGTATAATGAAAAAAATTACCAAATTTTAACACATTTACAAAATTTGATTACATACAAAATTATATTTAATTATCAATTTTTACAAAATCATTACCAAAGCACTTCGGGAAAAAATAACTTCTTATATTCCCACAGATACGGAAATACTGTAAATTTTACCATATTCTGGTAGTTTTTACCAAACTTTTTTTCTTACTGCAAAATTTTAAGTTCATGTAGAAGAATTTAAAGCGCGTAATTAACCCGAGAGGACGCTCGCCTCTTGGATGAAAGTTAGGAAGCACGGGGGTCACGAAATGATCCAAAATTAAATTCATCGATATGCTGATGAGAAAAGATATAATTTTTATTAGAAGTATAGCACTTTTGAGTCTAAGACGTTAAATATTTATTGTTTAACTATTTGAAGCTTTTTACTAATCTTTTTGAGATAAACTTTATTAAAAACATGATAATATTTGCTTCTTTGATAATTAGTTTATAAATTATTATGTTATACTTAATATGATAATTTCAATGCAGACTTGAAAGTATATAGTAATGTTTATTTTTTTCTTCTCAGAAACAATAGTCACACATAGATATTATATGCTTTTTGAAGAAAATTGGGCGCAAAACAGTAGCTCTCGATTAGTTCCATTAGCGTTAGATTTCTCGATCACAAGTTCCTTCATAGGAAGTTTTAAATTTCTATTTTGGTGACTTCCGGCAACAATTACTTACCAATTGAACTTGCATTTACAATTCAAACCCGAATTAACAACTTGTTTGATGGCGTAAGTTATAATAAATGAAAATAGCAAGGTCTTTGATTTTCATACACATTCAGGTACTGTGGTTGGTGTAACACAGTTAGTGGATTTTTGTTAGATAGTAGAGTAGTCTTTGTATTTTTTCCAGCAAAACTTGTAATAAGTAGAAGCAGTTTAATAAGTAGAAATCAGTGTAAACAGTGTAATAAGTAGAAATCACTTTAACTGGGACGAAAAATAACGCATATAACTCAGCAGCCACGAGAAGTAAAAGGATTTTTAGAACAAACAGACAGACGCACGGTGTCATTCCATGACCCCAGTAACAAATAAAACGCCTATTGGGAGGGGGGTCAGAAAATGAGGTAAATTCTTTCAAATTATCCACAAAAGGTATAAAATGATTAAAAATTCAGCTATTTAAAAAAAAAGAGGTGTCTAGCTTTTTTAGGAATCAAAACTTACAGAATGCATGGGGTCATAAAAAGACCCCCTACAAGTCCTCCCGGGTAAAGACTTGTTGAGTTTGTGTAAGAATAAAATAACTTCAGATAATTTTCAAAACAACTATGTGTTTTTAAACTATATGTGTTTTTAAATAAATTAAAAACACATATCAGATTGGGCTAAATGTAGCTTTATTGAAAAACGGAAACAAAAGCTTCAAAATATAGAAAAATTAACAAAAATAACAGCATAAAATGCAAAAATAACAGCACAGTTGCATAAAAATGAAAATTCAATTTTCTTTAAAAACTGCTTTAATTGCGTTTCTGAGATTCACTAGTTTGGCGATTAAATGTTCTCTGTGCATAAGATTCAGATTTTAGGTATTATTAGGATGCAGTTTTCTTTTCAGTGGAAAGCAATTGACTTTGTAGATGATGTTTATTCTTTCAAACTCCATTGCAAAAGACTCGTGACACTTTTAGTCAATATTCAAACAGTAACACTTTTAAACTAAGTACACTGTAAAGAATTACGAACCAAATTACGGAATAAAGTACCGGCACATTTAGTGCATCACCTGTAAATTTCATTTTATCGTAAAATATTGTACCGCATTTTTCACAACAATGTTTATTTAATTAAGTGATTTTGATATTTTACTGCAATTATTACTGCAAAAATTATGGTACATCAGATTTTTTATTCCGTAACATGTTCTTTTAAAAATGAATTTAAGGTAAAAAATACAGGCACCCTGAGTGCCGGTACATTTTATCCAGATGTTATTTACGATGTAGAAGTAAAAGTCAATTTCCCTTCTTAAAAAGCTTTCATATACAATGAAAAATTAAAATTATTGATCATGATATATTTTTCCGCTTCCGGAACATTTCATTTGCGATGCATCTATTAAGATTTTTTGAAGCAATTTAAGTTTTTCGTGTTTGAAACATTAAATTTTATATTGTACAATTTTTGTATCTGAACTTAGGCTTGTTTAAAGTATTAGTGATTGTTACAAAGGCTGAAAATTAGAAATTATTTTCCTTAAAAACATCGCACAGCAGAGTTTAAACAGACTACGTTTGACAAACTTCCCTTTTTTTTAGCATGCAACCTTCAACATTGATAACATTTAAACTATAATAAGAAAGATGGATTATTCACGACAACAACACAGGTAGGAAAAACGTCCTTTATGTAATCAACTCAAATGATTGCTAAAAATTTCATTGCATAGTATTCTATCTTGAAAAGAGTCATGCAAGTATGGGTTTCATTTTCAAACCACCACGCTAAGCAATATGACGATTGATATTTTTTTTCATAGCTTTTACATTGAAAACTGCTCGAAAAGAAAAGTAAATATATGGATAAGCCAGTCATTTTGATGTCACATTTTTGTGGAATTTATATGAAATGTTTGGCTTGTATATGTATGACTTGTTGTTTCTTAATAGTTTATCTGATCATCTTATGTCTAGACTGCTGATATGCATAGTTTTCTTGCCTTGTATGTCAGCAAGAGCAGTATTTAATTTTAATCTTCTCATTCTTATAACTTTACCATATTTATAATTTTTTTTTGTCTGAAGAGTGCTCGAAACGTTAAAAACATTTATAACTAGATACTTATAATTTGTATAACTTATTGTAATACATTGATTTTTTTATTTATGAATGAAATATCACAAAAACATCATTTTACCCGGTTTTATTAAAATTTGGAATTTGATCAGTCAAAAAGTTCTTTAAAATTCTTTTTTCTAAGAAAATACATTTTTTTTTTAGAAAAAATACTCTTAAGAAAAAAAATTATTTAAATTTCGTGAAGAATCGGAAAAATTCTAGCGTCGAAGCTGCCGAAACCATTTTATTTTTTGAGAGTATATGTTTTATGGATTTTTATCAGCGAAAAGAAAAGAAACTGGCGTGGGTTTAAAAATGCAATTTTTGGATATAAATTGAAATTTCGAAGTAAAATTTAAAGAAGAAACTCGAATTGTAAAATTATTCATCGAATTTCAATGATAAAAAAATTAATTGGGCACTAGTTTAAAACGTTTTGAAGTAATACAGCTTAAAAAGAAATATTTTTAGGTAACTAAATTTATCGTTTTTCTTAGGTCTAGTTGTGCAATTTCTCTCAAAAAATCAGTTATAGTAAATTTATTCCTCAAACTTGAATTAAGCAGGTCATTGAACTTAGAAAAAAACGATAGCCATTAAAGTAATTAAGTTATTTTCAAAATAGTTTATTTATTATAAAAACTAAGACATTTAAGAGGAAAATAAATTTAACTCTTTAAATATATAAGGATTGAAATTAGTTTGAGTTAGTTTGAATATTTGGAATTCATTCATCAATCGGCGTTGAATCGTTTTTCAGAGATAATTCAAGTAGTTGTTTTTATAAAACAAAACCGTATAATAGTAAAAACATATTATTGTGACAAAATTAGAAAAAAAATAGTGTGTACTTAATAATTACGCACGAAACAATTGCTATTTATAAGTATTTTTAATACATTTTTAAATGATCATTAACGAGAAAATATTTGATCTATGAAATTAAAGCATGTTATGGAAACATTTAAGCCTAGATATTTCAACATAATTAGAGAATGATGTTTCAATTAATTACAATTATTTGCCGTGTTTAACGAATCACGATGCTAGTTGCGTCGAGTGGATGATCTAATACGGGAATGGAGTCAATCAACTTTATGAACCCATGGAATCTAGATATAAACAGGAGACTTTTAAAGTTAGCGAATGTTCTGCCAAAGTAACTATGAGGCGTAAACATTTTGGGAATCCCTTACATACAGAATCCCTTAAAAGTCTATATAGGACATTGTGGGTGACATATATCTTAGCATCCTGCTCAATCACCTGTATCTTCATTTCTGCATATTGACTGATTTGGACGATTCCAACAAGTGATGCGTCACTCCAGATGGCCAGATTTGTTAACAATTTGCAATCTTCTAACTTTGCTTACTTCCACTGGACCCTTAGATCCCAAGATATATCTAGGATGCTTTACAATGCGCTGATCTCCAATACTTCTCGCGTCATTGGATTTGTGACTTCCAGCTCTTCAAGGTTCAGTCGAATCCAATACCACATGGTGTTGTGGCACTTCTTCGTGGTTGCGAGGGTTATACATGATATCATCAAATTCCATTTTTTTTGTTTTCCATTTTTTTCCATTTGTTTTCCATTCTTTTTCCATTTTTTTTGTTTTTTGGCTATTCAATGTAAAAATAAATTGTAAATCAGTTTACAGAAATGCCCATTGTTTTAATCTTATAATAGAAGCCTATTTTTTATATTAATTAGCTGAAAACATCATTAGTTTATCAAAACTAATCAGGTTCTTATATCATTCACTGAAAGCTCAATACTTAGGGGGGGGAATATAAAAATCACGTATAAAATAGATATATAATATCTATATATCTAATTATAATGAAATCGATATGTAATATCTATATATTTAATTACAATAAAATAGATATGTAATATCTATATATCTAATTACAATAAAATAGCTATATAATATCTATATATCTATATCTAGTATATTCCTTGAATAGATAATATTTCCAACTTTTTAAAACAATAAAAGACTTGAAGTACGAATTGTAAAGCAAATTAGCAATTTACATTTCAACCATAGAAACAATTTAAGTTGCTGCACAGCAATCAGCATTCAAGTTATACTAAGCATTTGTCATTCAAGTTTATATAAAAGCGTAACATTCATCCATATGCAAACATTTCTTTGAGAGTTCAGGGAAAAATGAAAAAAAAAAAATGATTCCAGGTGCTTACATTTGCCCGTCTTCACACTGTGTATACACACACACAGATATATATATATTTATANATATATATATATATACATTTTGCCCTTCAAAAAACATTCTTTCTGAATTTATTTTAAAATATTCTGAATTAGTGTAAAAAATGGTTACAATTTCGAGAAATAGCTGTGAAATACATTTCGTTGAGTCAATATTAGATGTCTCGCTAATGAACAAATATCTTTTTTCGAACATTTAATGCATTGCAAATTAGATGATACTCAGGATATAAAACAGAAATCTTACTCCCAAAATCTCATATCTTTAATGAAACTTTGGTGTGAGTTCCATTTGAAATAAATTATTTGAAATGAACTCGGATTAATGTTCTCTACTATAAATTGGAAATCACTTCATTTCTCTAAAATTTACATAACTTAATTTCACGCTGGTATTTTACTGGTGAATTTCTGAATATGTCCAAGATTTATTTAAGTAAGTGAATGCGTTGCTCTTTATTTTATAATTTTCTTCGAGCAAATAGGGATGGAGAAAAATTAAATTAGAAATACCATTTCAACTCTGCTGCTCCTCTGCTTGAGGCTCATTTGTTTAATTTTGATATTCATGTATAATAATGTTATTTTCCACGGTATTTGTTTTTAAGTGAATATTATAATATTCCATAAAAACATTGGATTTAGATAATATCATTTCAGTCTTTTTCTTTTATTTATCAAGAGATATAATTTTTTTGTAAAAAATATTTTAAATATGAAACATTTATAATATAAAAGTAAAAGTAAATATAAAAATATATAGTAATTAGTTACAGCATATGAAATTATACTTCAATTAAGCACGCAAATACCAATAAAATTTATTACGTAAGCATAAAAGCAAAAAAAAAGAATGGAGATACAAATTCGATAACTAAGTTTTTAATCCAGGTTTATAATTTTTCGTTTTGCGGCCATTGAAATAAGTAACAAATAAATCTAAAATATAACCTGTAAAAAAATAATATTTAATACTTATAATACAAAAAGATATGCAAAAAATCGACAATTTAAACATCAATTTTCGGTTTGATTTCATGACGCGTGGAGAACTCATACATTTTTAAACTTTCTTGATTTAACAAAGCTTATTAAAAAGAATATAATACACTCGCATTTTTCTACAGAAATCTAAGTTTATTCTGATACTGAGATGCTGCTGATTACAGATTATTCAAAGTTATTTTAGTTGCCAACCATGAATTGAATTTTAAGATTAGGGTATGAAATTTATTTAGGCAAGCAAAAAAACATTAATACTGTTTTTCTTAGTATACAGTGCTCATTCCTTAAGACCTTAAAAGCTAATTTTTCACATCAGTTTCATGTAAAATATGGTGTATACATACATCTTTAATGTTAACCAACACTTTCAGACATTCATATTTGCATGTAGTAAGAAATATTTAAAATCCGTTAGAACAAAATAACAATAATTTGTTCTGAATTTTTAGAGACAAAAATTGAATAACCAAACATGTTGGCTCATTTTACGTATGCTGTTTTACTCAGTAAAAATGGCGAGACTTAAAAATAAAATTTGATGACAGTAAAAATAACGTTTAACTACATTCCAAATTACACAATGAGACACAAATTATGTATAAAGAATATTTGATCCGTCCTAAATGTTGCTCAAATTATTAAATATTACTT
Source organism: Parasteatoda tepidariorum (assembly GCF_043381705.1). NCBI lineage: Eukaryota > Metazoa > Arthropoda > Arachnida > Araneae > Theridiidae > Parasteatoda > Parasteatoda tepidariorum. The sequence goes on along the minus strand of NC_092210.1, from coordinate 85,120,385 downwards.
CGCAAAATGCTACTAAAAAGTAAGAAATAAAAGTAATTTTAATAATTAAAAGGTAAAATAACAACAGATAAAACAATCAAGACAATCAAAAACTTATTTATTTTTATTGGTAAATACGAATAAATTTCATATATATAATGTTAAGAATCATGTTAAACGTATCCTATTTAGAGAGAATCAAAATTGATTGCTGAAAAATAATATCCATTTTTACTATTTTTATCCTTCAAGGATAAACAAATTAAACATTAAATTAATGAAAACTATTAATTATTGTTATTTTTTCTGATTTTGAACATAATGGTATTATTGACTATTGCTTTTATTGACTACGGATAAGTTTTTGTTAAATACAGCTAGATAAAATCAATCGTTCTTAACTTTTTTTCCAAATTTATATTTACTCAAACCTTTATTTTCAAATTTCAGAATATACTTAGCAATAATCTCATTTCATAAATTTATTTCATAAATTTATTTTATTAACCTAACCTTTCTTTTTTTCTGGCATTTAACTGGGGGGAAAACGAATTATTAAATGAGATCGAAGTGAGCAGTATTTAATTTGGTAAATAACTACTTATGGTATTGCTATTTTATAATAACTTTATGTAACAAAGCCATATGTTGCTGAATATACCTCTTCTATCCCTGCTTTACATTTTCAATGTGTATTTATGCACGAGATGAATTCACGGAGATAACAAATGATGCAATTATTGCACTGCATGGCAATGACATTTCTGGTAAAAAAAAAACACATTTCTGGTGATAAAAACTAAAATATACGGTGCTTATAACATTCATTTGGTATTCTTTCTCGCCCATACTGAAACAGTTTCCCTGAAATTCTGGTTTTCAAAATTATAGTTCTTATTATCACACATTTAGAAAAAAATAGAAAACTGAAAAATAATTTTGCTGAATTAATAGTTTTTATAACATACTCGAAAGTATCATGATAAAATTATCACATTTACCAAATTTTATCGCATTTATTATAATTTAAGAATTTACGAGATTTTTTGTATTCCCATAGAGCCAGAAACACGATAAATATTACCCTATTCTTGTAGTTTTGACCATTTTTTTTTTACTGTGTAGTAAAATATTACTGATATTAAGAATTTCCAGATGAATTGGAATTTAATAATTTACCTATTTACTTATTAAATTTACATGATTAAGGTTTGAAAAAGCATGTTTTATTAGCGAAAGTGTTAACAAACAAAATACAAAAAAAATTGCTAATTTCATTTTCATTTAAAGACAAAGAACTTTCGACTTATCTCCACAACTTTTTAAAATCTTAAAACAATCGTACCGGCAATAATATTTATTTTTATTCAAAACTTCTTTTTCATGTATATAACCATGTCATGTATATGTCCAAATTGGTTGAATAATTTTCGAGCACAAAAATTATAAGTCAATTTTTCTACATAGGTCGTATAAGTCAATTTTTATCTTTAATGAACTATTTGACAAACCTCCTTCAAATTTTGAAACCAATCATTTCAAATTGTAATCTTGCAACTTACAACTGAGAATTACGGTGCATAGTTATCCTTAATATCACAGCGATGACATAGGTTAGCTTCAAAACTCTGTTAGCAACTATGTCTCACAGCACGTAATCAGACACAACGTGGAAAGGAATAATCTGCACATAGCTTGATTTTTCAAAAGCTAAAATATCAAGAAATATGGGTGATAACAATAAAAATAAATAGGAATAAAAGTTAAAATGATCTATTCAAATACAAAAACTATTACAAGAAATCGAAAAATACTTGACAAAAAAGAAAAAGAAAAGAAAAATCACAAATTAATGAACTAAAGAAAAACAAATTAATGACCTTGGCGGGTTTGAATGGAAAGAAATATAGAGAAAGGTTACTGTTAAGAAAGATAGATGAAAAATATTAGGGATACTGGTGAAAAATACTGACACTTAGGAATCAGTCCGGGATAGCCTGGTTGGTAGGGCGCTGGGCCCATGTCCAAGAGTTCGTGAGTTCGATCCCCGCAGGCCGAAGACTCCCCGTGTAGTAAATCGTAACTGATGCCCGTTAAATCTGTCGAGTCACAAAGTCATCCATGTTCCCATAACAAATCAATACCTCTGGGGGTACTGATTCTGGAGTTTCCTTGTCTTCTGGATTGGTTCAAAATTACAAGGCTACGGAGTTGAACATTAGTAGTCGTAAATCCAAAAATTGGGTCACCTGTTCAACGACGGATATAAAAAAAACACTTAGGAATTGATTATAAATAGAAAAATGCTCTAGCATTACAAGAAATTGCAATATTACTCACGTATTTTTAAGAATGAAACTGTTTTGTTAGTTTTGTTAACATGGTTACTTTTGTAACAAATTCTATTAGTTTCGTTAACATTGAAGCTGAACTACACTATAAAAGATTCCAGACTAAACTACTGTAAAAAGTACCGGAATCCGAAGCATTTTTACAGTTAAATTTCATAATGTAATTTTTACAATAATATATATTTTATTACAGTTTTTCAATGATTATACAATAAATATTACAGCAAAATTTAAGGTAAATCAGATTTTTTTCGAAAACAGTAAAAATAGGTATTATGGTAAAAAGTACAGACACTCTGAGTGCCGTTTACTTTTACCGTAATTTGATTCAGAAATTTTTACAGTATATTGCTCGGGTTAATAATTAATGTAAGAACTGACTATTATAGCCATAGTGGAAAGTTCTAGGCATAATAATTTGTAAGGTTTTTGTAATAACAGATAATTTAGTGTTATATACTTTTTAATTCGATTATAGTTTAAATAAACATTAGAGTTATTAGAATGTCCAATAATAAGGTTGATGATGTTAAAATAAAATTATTTCTGTTATATTCAATGTAAGGTAGAGGTCTTTTAACTAGTTTATTATAATATTTACTAAAAACTTATAGTAACAAGGAAATTTAAATGATAAGAATAATACTTATAACAAATTGGTACTTATATTCCCCTCTTTTTCATGTAAAAAGGCTAATATTTGTCTTAAAGCATATTCCAAGCATTGATAAAACTTGAAGTACTCTGACTTTATAGGTTGAGAGATCTTATTTAAAATTAATGCTAATATTATTTATCATCCAACTGTTTATTTATCAAATTATTTAAGTGTTTATTTTTTTTTATATTCATCATCTTAAAGAAAAAAAAAGTTAATTATTATCTTTGATATAAAATCAAAAACATAATGACTTTCAAAACTTTCTGACAAACTTTTTTATGCTAACTAAAACTTTTAATTCTGCACATTTCCTTAAAAAAATCAATATATCTCAACAACATATCACAAAAAGTTGTGTACGAGATACATCGTTCTTTTGAGTTGTTTTCTGAAGATTTATGATCTGAATCTAAAGAATGTTGCCAACAAAGGCTGTCGCTTGTAAAAAAAAATAAAAAAAGCAACAGTAAATTTCTAAGCAACATGCTACAGAAAAATTACAAGGTAACTTAAGAAAGAAAAAGTATCTTTTGAAAGTGATTGATAAAGGGTAGTTTATAAAATATTCCCTCCTCTTCTGATGAAATTTTATAAAATAAAAATAAGAAGAAAAAAAACTTAAAAAACGTGAAAAATTAAAAGACTTTATACAACTAATAAATTCGCAATGCTACTTTAAATAATTTATTATTCATGAATTCTGTCATTTTTATTAAGTCAAAATGATAGCAGTTTCAACTTAATTAATAAATAAATCTAATATAGATATGAATTTTTTAATATTACGAAGTGTTAGATTAGTCATTTTAGAAATGATAATTCATTACTTTTAAATTCAAACGAAGAAAAAAATATCATATTTGGCTAACATTGAAACAGAAATTTTGTTTATATAACTATTAAATCATATATTTTGATGCCTTCATAAAATTATCTCTCAACTGTGACATTTTCTTAAGATAAAGGTATTAATAAATATTTTGGTTATCGTTTACTGTTTTAATTATGTAAATAATGTAATATTTCACTTGGCTATAATCATTCAAGGCTATAATCTGAATTAAACATAATTAACAGCATTTTTGGAAACTCTAGCATCTATTAATACTTGGCACATGCTAATTAATAAATTTGTCAGTACGAAATATTTTGCAAAGATATGTCTTAACGAAAATATTTTTGTAGCGCAGCAAAAATAGTTCTATTCATATTTTTGTGGAAAAAAACAAAAAGCTAAAAAATAGATTATAGTTTATGATTGTTTCTCACATGACGTGAAATATTCATTTTTTTGTTATCTGTTGTTTGCTTTTTGTCGTTATTGTTAAGGTGTGGTTATATGGTGTACATATTGTATATCCATGGTTTAAATTGCAATGTGGTCCGCAATAGCCAGATTAGTAGGGCGTTGGACCCATGTCTAGGAGATCTTGAGTTCAATCCCTGACGACTGACATTTTATAATGGCGACTGGTGCTCGTTAAATCTGATGGGTCGCAAAGTCCTCCATATTCTTATAATAAATAAATACCTCTAGAGGTACTGAATAGAAGATAGATCATTTTCTGGTAGAGGTCAAAATGACAATCTGTGGATGAATGATTGGATGTATGACTGAGTCCACCCTATAAACGGGCTGTGACGTATGCGTGTGACTGAAATCATGTTGTTGGTTAGAGATGGAGCCACAAAAACAAGAAGCGCACCATCTGCCTTAAATTCTCTTAGTTTCACAAAGCAGGCTTGCTGTTATTGTTAAGTGTCATTAGAAGAGCTGCGATGGCTCAGGGGATAGAGCGTTCATCTTCCAATTATGTAAACCTGGCTAAAATCCCAGCGATAGATGGTAGATATAAAGTCAGCATCCTACTTGCACTGACCACAGTGCTGACGCGAAATATCCTCAGTGGTAGACGGATCAGGGTTTAGAGCTCCCTTGCAGTCAGACCAACCATGGGAGGTTCTCGTGGTCTTCCTCTCCATGTAACGCAAGTGAGGGTGAATTCCCTCAAAAAGTCTTCCAAGAAGGCAAATTTCTCCCAATACTTGATCCAGAAGTTCTCTTGTGTTCTGGATTGGGTTCAAAATTACAAGGCTACGGAGTTGAATATAAGTAGTCGTCAACCCAAATTTGGGTCGGCTGTTCAACGCTAGATATAAAATAAAATAAAATAAAATAAAAAGTGTCATTAGAAACAACAACAACAAATTGAACTGTTTTCTGTTAGGGGAGTTAGATTGTTTGTTTTCATTGAAGTTGTAAAGTTACATACAAGTGCCATATTAAGCATGATATATTTTTTTTTGTATCTGGCACAAATTTATGTAAAATAAAAATATTTGATAAATTTTTTCCGATTAAATCTCTTAAAAATTTAAGATAACCCTTTAATAGCTCCAGACGAATGCATCGGATTAAAAATCCGCAAAATTGCTTTTATATATATATATATATATTC
>NC_092210.1:85096176-85114929 GCF_043381705.1 Parasteatoda tepidariorum | reverse complement strand
ATATTCATATATATTTTTACATATATATATTCACATATATATGTGTGTATAAAACTAATGCATTATAAAAAGTTTTAACAATGAAAATTAATTATTTGTAGCTTTAGTCAGTCTGTATTGTTTTCATGTTATAATGGAAGCTTGAAAATTTTTAATTTAGCTAACACCACCCGAGAATTTCAAAAATTGAAGCTAAAGTTTTGAGATGGAGTCGAGAACTTCATGTGTTTAATAGTTATTTGAAATATACATGAAATAATTTCTCACACAAAAATGCTCTTATATCGCAGTGGTTAAATAACCCGCCTTAAACACACCTTTGGTCAGAAAAAGCTGAGAAAAAGGTTTTATATTCTAACATCGCCAATGATCAGACAATTTTGGAGTAATGAATCGAGATTCAATTTGTTTGAAAGTGAAGGCCAGTATTTGATTCATCATTTAACAGGCTTCAAAATTAACTTCCGGCAACAACAGTCAACAATGTAACATGAAAACATATAAAGAATTGTCTGTTGATCCTTCCATCATAATTGCCCTCGTCCTCCTTTCGCGTATCAATATCTTTAAAAAAACATTTCAGAATTTTAAGTACAATCTTAAGCTTAACAAAATAAGCCTCCAGGATGGATGTTTCAGCAGGTTAATGATACTGAGCACACTTCCAAAATTGTGACCAATTGGTTTACAGCTAAGAAGGTTAAAACTTTGAACTGTTCGAGTCAATCACCTGATCTGACTATAATTTAAAACCTTTAGGAATTCATCGAAAAGTTGGGTCACTAAAAGCAGAACTCCTTCAGGATTAGTATGATTGAATTTCGGAATAGGAATGGATAAAAATCCTTGAGTCCACTTTAAAAAACCTCGTTAATTTCATGCGCAGAGTAAGTGCCGCAGTTATCAAAGCAAAAGGCACATGCAATAAATCATTAAAATGTGCTATATTTTCTTACCATAACATGATTAAGTTCATGTATAAAAGCTTAGAGGAAATGAATAGACTATTGTCTATGACTATTGTCATGAGAACATAATTTTCATGAACATATCATAATTATTATTATCATTATATTCATCATTATTCTATTATAAGGCCGGGATAGCCTGGTCGGTAGGGCACTGGGTCCGTGTCCGAGAGTTCTTGGATTCGAACCCCGCTGGCCGAAGACTCCCCGTGTAGTAAATGGTGACTGATGCACGTTAAATCTGTCGAGTCGCAAACTCCTCCATGTTCCCATAACAAATCACTACTTCTGGGAGTACTGGATTGGTGATCGATCGTTCTCAGATTCAGATCAAAATTTCGATCTGTGGATGAATGAATGAATGCATGAATGGGTCCACCCTATAAAAGGGCTGTGACGTGTGTGTGGCTGAAGACGAATTCTTGGCCGTAGGATGGCGCCACTGAAAAGCAAGAAACGCACACTCTACCTTAAATTTGCTCAGTTTCACCAAGCAGTCTTGCCCGTGTGGCAAGTGGCATTAAAAACAACAACAACGTTATTATTATTTTTACGTTATTTTTAAAATTATTATTATATTATTAATATTAATTTGATGTTGCACAGAAGCGAACATAGTATAAAAAATACTGGATATGTCTTATTTTGACTAAAATATAGTGTTTTTTTGTGGGATTTTCTTCCTTCTATAGTCGATTTTTTAATCTTTTTATTTTGAACTTTATAAATTTTTAAAAACCAACAATTTTCTTTCAACGTTTAAAGAGTAAATCATTTTTTTGTACATTTGATCATATATTTTAATGTGCTTCAATATAGTTCCCGAAAATAACAGTGAAATACCATAAACTATGTTCTTTGATACGTATGATAAAGTATTTTTTATAGTATAAAGAAAGAAAATAATCTTTTTCTGTTTAAAAAATCTTAGTCATCTAACAATTTTTTTCTAAAAGTATGTTTGAAAAAAGGAGAGGAAAAAAACATTTTGACAACAGTTTTTATTTTTCTACTTCGTTTTCGAGAAAAATAAAATACATAAAACCCATGGGAAATCAGTCTCAAGCTTGACTAAATCATGAAAGTCTTATCTTCCTTCCAACAAAACTGCCAACTCAAACCATACAACCATAACGTTTTATCTTGTACTGTATGTAAAAGGCTAAAACGTGGGAATATATTCTGAATACGAAATTTTAAAATTCAATAACTTTTGAAATTCAGAGAAATGTCTCTCAAAATATTGTAGATGTTACATGAATGGCTTTAAAGTCGAAAATTATTTCAGGAGTCGTAAAAATTATTTCTTATGGAAATTCCGGGACTCCCATTTAATTCTTGTAATTCAATTTTCGAAAACTATTCATTTATTTTATTAAATTATTTTTCCATTTTTTCTATTATACCTGATATTATTTATAATTATAATTCATAAATGAAACCTGATGTAATTTTTAATATTTTCAAATTCATTTCAGATATTTTTAATGATTATTTCACTGAAAAAAATAAATGTACACTGATTATATCGATTTTTTGACGCAGACGTTAAAAACGTTTTCAATAAAATAATTTTTTTCTTCAATGTAAAATATACTACTGAAATAATCCTTCCCCAGTCGAATTTATAAAAGCTTTCTCTACATTAAAAATGTCATAGACATTTCGCTAAATATTAAGTTTTTATTTCTATTTATTTCCTGCAATAAAATGTTGATCGAATATTCAATTAAAATTTTTTCCTTGAAATGTTGATTAAAAAGATTATTTTTTTATAAAAAATTACTATCCAGATTCTTTATTTTTATTATAATATTTATGCTTTTAATATTTTCATTGCTTTCATAAAAATTGACTTCAACTAATAACATATAATGGTGAAATAATTAGATAGATTGTTTCGAAGTTTACACTTGGTTATTAAATAGAATATGGAAGTTATGACGGAACAGAAGTACTTTATTCCATAACCAACTTTTGTGGAGTTCTTATTTACACACACTAAAGTTCAAAGGAAGTTCCCCCCTTAAAGTAGCAAAATTGTTATTCATAATGAGGAGATTTATTATGATTAAACATATTTTTTTCTACTAACAAAATAATATGGGTTGAATGTGATTCAAAGTAATCTATTTAGCATGCAAATAAATATTCCGGATAAGAAATGCATACAAAATTATTCATATACATAAAGTAAAACTGAAACTTTTCTACAAATGAATAATTAAAATGTCAGTTAATTTATTGTAATTTGTACAACAAAAGTTGCTCTTCCACCTTTGCGGCTTAATGGCAAATAAATGAAGAGAAGAAAATTCATACATTTTTTATGAGGATATTTCAAAAACATAAATATTTACATTTATTGGCAAATAAATTTAAATGTTAAATAGTGGAATATCATAATAATTAGGCAAAAACGTGCGGTAAAATTATAAATAATGTTATTGGTCAATATATTGAGAGATAGGAAAGGTGTGTATTATTTTACTTTAGAACTGTTGTTGAGCAGCCGACCCAATTTCGAGTAAACGACTACTAACGTTCAACTCGTAGCCCTGTAATTTTGAACATAATCCAGAAGACAAGGAAACTTCCGGAGCAAGTATTGAGAGAAATATGCCTTCGTGGAGGACTTTTTGAAGGAACTTGCTTGCGTTAGCGTTACATGGGGAGGAAATCCAAGAAAACCTCCGACGGTTAGCCTGAAGGCAAAAGAACTTTAACCCATGATCCATCTACGACTGAGGATATTTTACGTTAGCACTGTGGTTTGTGAGAGCCTGATGCAAAATTCGTATTGACCAGCCATCTCTGAAATTCAAACCCGGTTCACCCCATTAGAAAGCGAACGCTCTATTCCCTGAGCCACTACGACTCAATGGTCCCCGTGACTCCAAAAATATGTCAAATCGAAAAGAAATATTATTCAATTATTAAAATATTCAACTCTTTTCAATAGTACTCCGCTATGGATAATTTTGAGAACTCATGGATATCATGAAATAATTATGTCATTGAATTCTATTATGTCATTCTTACAAATAATTATGTCATTATCTTATAATAATATATGTCATTGAATTTTTATTGAAGAAATAAGAGAATTTAGACAACAACTGAAGTGAAAAAGTTGTCAAAGAAGTGTAAATCAAACTTTTAAATAAATATGAACAGTATTAACAATATCATTATGGTTTTTAAATTTCTTTTTCTGTAAGCCATTGTTATTTTTCTCTATTCTTTCAAAGTAGTGAAAAGTTACTATGCTTTCTAAGAAATAAATATTTTTTATATTTAATGCCATTGACATGAGTTCTGTAATTCTCCAAGAAAACAAAAATTATCTACGGCATTGTAATAACAATTGCTTTATTCCACAAAGAAAACTACTTCATTACTTTGCAAATGAGAGGTTTCTAGAAAAAAAAGATATAGTTATTGTATTTTTCCTTTCAAATACTTAAATAAATTTCTTTTATTAAAAAAAATCAGCAAAAAACGAAACATTCAATTGAAATTGAAACACACAAATTGTATTACTTTTTTCACTTGTAGGGATTTAAATAAATTACCTTTTTAAAGGAGTGAAACACAGCAATTGAAATTGATTTTTGTAGCATGACATTTAATATAATTAAGAGTTTCTTAGAATAAGAATTATTAGATTTCCAGATTATTCTTTATTTTTTTGTTTTTGTATTAAGTTTATATTTTGTATATTACTTTCGGAGCGCTTTAATTTTTTTGAAATTAAGATTTTAGTTTACTTTTTGTACTACAACATGAAAACAGACTTAAAAAAAAGGAAAAATACATTTTTGTAAATATATTTTCAAATACATGTAATACAAATATGAAATTTAACATATGGAATTTTTCTGAAATTTTGCATATGAAATAAAAGCATGTGAAATTTTTAAATCCCATTTACTGATTCTGAGATTAGAAATTGAAAAAAGTGACATTATAAAATAGTTATAAAATACAAATAAACGTTTACTGCAATATCAGGAAAATAAATGTATCAAGATAACGTGAGTTTCTGAAATTGTTTGTCATTGTACTGTAATATCAGAGAATCGTTTAAAGCTTGATCTATATTAAATTAAAATCTTAGTATGTATGTATTATATAAGTCACTGAAAGTATGATAGGGTTTATGAAACATTAATGAAATTTTTTTCTGACAAGTACGAATAAAAATTCTCGAGTATGTTTATGATTAACATTCTAATATGTATTAATTCATGATCTAAGTCAATGAAATAAGAAAATATGAAGAAAATTGAGCTAATTAAATAGTATGTGACACTCATATTTATTTAATCCAAACAATAAGTAATTTTAAGTTAACTAGAGTAATTGTGCAGAGTTATATCTCTTCATATTGCAGGGCCATAATATAAAGTCTATATTTTAAGAATGTGGGGACAGATCATTAGTTATTGCCAACCTTCATCAATCAAAAGGTACCTCAAGATTGAATCAAGTTTATATACTAGTGAATTGATGTTTAATTTTCGTAGTGGTAGTTACGCCACAAGAACAATGATTATTAAATATAGTATTAAAAACAAAATTTTTCAGCATACAAACTACAAATCATTATCGAACCAAAAAATATAAATTCTTTGCGTTTTCAAACCATATACTACCGATAGTGGTTTAAATAAATATTCAAATGTAAAAGTTAAAAAAAAGAACTCAGGAAATCAGAAATTTTTTTTTGTCCTCAATGAATGCTGAACAATGAGAGCCTACAAAAGTCATGGCATTGAATCATATAGATGTAATCATGCATGTGATACTGGTGTTTTGATATTTTCATTCCATATTGTCTTAACTGGAGGCCAATGTTCAGGCTTATTATGTGTCCCATCAGATGTACGAACGAATCACCAACGGATAAAAGCTCAGCCATAATCACTCAGTTATATTTTCTGGGAAAAATAGGGCCATGGAAGAAGTGATACCTTTTATGAATTTAAGAAGACTTCTGCAGTCTTAGATATATGAGTACGAGCATTATCCTGCTGAAATACGGCACGTGAAATGGATAGAAGAACGAAGAAGAGCTCTAGATCCACAATTTCTTTATGTAGTGAACACTGATGATTTTGTCCGCAATTTGCATTTGGCGGAGTTTGTGTGGTATGACGGTTTGTGTGACGGAGTTTGTGTATATGAAGCCAGGTGCTAGTGTGGTATGACGCTGAAGCAGACTTCATCTCTTTACGTCTGGCGCGCACTCTCCCATCTTTGTACTAAAGATTGTAGCGAGATTCGTCCGAGAATACATGTAGCCACAGCGCATGCCCTGCGCTGTGTTGCTGAGCTTAATTAAAACCTAATGTATTGTTTCTGAATCCAATGTACCTTGCACGTAGTTGATGCAGCAGCAAACGGTAACAAACCGTAGAGCTAGACAATAAAACTTAACGTTGTGATAACACACTATGCGACGATATCTAGTCCATCAAAGCTATGTGGATAAGGTGTCTGCTGCTCCTCGCTGTTATGCCTATTTTGTCAGTGGGCTACGTCCACTGACAGGTTTTCACTTTGTTTGGTTCTCCGGTACCCATTTCTTCTAAGCACGTTTCAACCCTGTAGGATTAATTACACGGCATGCGGACTGTGTTTCGTCGACACAAAATTCACCCACTCGCATACCGACGATACGGTCTCAAACTAACTTAACTGTTGATATTGTTGAGAATTTTTTGAAGAGGCTTATTGACCATCAATTAAACGTTCGTAGACAGAAGGCGATAAACTGATTTCAGTAGCAGTTGCAGTCGTATCGATTGACCGGGGTGCCTGAGACCGGAGGGGCCCTTTACCCCTTCATCATTTGGTGAGGATCATTGAGGTGGAATCCTTCTGGTCCTTGTTGCCTAGAAATAAAAGTAAGAACTAATAAGTAGGCACATTACCCGAATAAATATCATCATATGTGATGAAGTTTGAAAATGCATAAATATAACAACTAATACACAAATAAAGAGATAAATAAGAATACATAATATATAAGTAAATACATAGCTATATGAGTAGTCAAAAATTATATTTCTTGTACGAAGTTTGTCAATACTAGGAGACAACACAAGCACGTTTTAACTACACATAATAACACAAAAACATCACATCGTAACGTACATTACATCATCCTGCATCACATAACGCTTATTCATAAATCAAAAAGCTAAACTGACTTCAATGAACACTTTAAAGTTGCAAACAAAATAAGAGTAACAAAAAAGTGATGAAGAGAAACATATTTAGTAAGTTGATAAAAACATAAATATGTTTTTTCGTGATTTCAAAACTGTAAGAATTTAGAATTAATAAATTCACTCTTAAACAGCACAAGATTTAAAGCTATTAACCATGTATCTATAAGTAAAATATTAAAATGCTTTCGAAAAAAAATTTTCGTTATGTTGAACTTTTAAATAAGAAATAAGAAGCAATTAATTAATCATTTAATTAAATTAGAAATTTAATTAATAATGTTATCATTCAAAAATTTTTCTTTCTAAGAAAGGTTAAAAGTTAAAATTAATAATGTCTAATTTAAATTCCTAACAAACAGTCTAAAATTAAATGCTTTTTTAAAACAAACACTTGTGTGCTTAGTATTTACTTAACCAGGCCATATTTCCTCGAGTTAAATAAAATTATGCTCAATATTAATAACGGTGGCTTTTCATGAGTTATTACAAATAATCAACTTATTTTATATTTCTTTAAACGTAACAAAATTAAATCTTATTGGCTTTTAATTTCCAGGATCCCTTTTATGGCATTTATTTTTTTTAAATTAAGGGATACCTTTTTAAGTCATTACTATTATTATAAATGTATCCTTAACGGTGAATTTGTTTACTGAATAATTCTTATTAAATAATGCATTTTTAATAATTATCTTTATAGTAGAAAGCATTTTTTTGTTAAAATATATGGAAAACCACTGAGATCTAATTTTAATTTCTTCTAGTTAATTCATTTTACAGTATCATGAAACAAAAGTGTACTCTAAATTTTAAATTCGTTTTAGACTTATTGATGATTTTGTTATCTCTAATTTTCATAATTGAAAAATTTTGTTAAATATTGTTTACCCTAAGGAATTTGTATTGCTTTGTAGTCATGTTGATATTATTAATGTCAATTCCCAGAATATATAAAGAAGTAATAAGAAAAGAAAATATCCACAATGTTGCCATGATACGTAGAAAAGAATGATTATAAGCTTCATGTAAATAAATTAATGGCATGGAACTCTAATATTTCGATAGAAAAATATTTAAATTTTATTTTAAATTAAATAAATAGAATTAAAAGAATTTGTAGCAATTTTTATTTATTCAAAAAACAAATATATAATCTTTTCCAAAATTTCATCAAAAACAACGACTGCAGCTTACTTCTATACAAAACACTGTGTACATTGCGGTTTAAATTTTTTAAAAAAAATTTTCCACTAAAACAACTTTCAGTTACGTAGATTAATTTTATTTTCCCACGTGCAAATCTAATTCAGACAAATCCGTTGCGTTATGTTAGAGGCATATTTCTTTTAGCAAAATTTCAATATTTTTTTTGATTATTACGAAGCAAATTAAATGATTAAGAACTAATATTGCTTCGCAATCAACGGGCAAATCCATGGCAAAAGATTTTGTTACTATCCAACAACCTCACCCAATATCAAATCAAATGATTAATATAATTAAATAAATGTTTTGTTCTCAATTATGTTAAATCCATTTTATTTTTTAAATAGTTAGAAATTTTATTGCTAACTAACAATCTCATCCAATATTCAATCAACTAATGAATATTATTAAATAAATATCAATATTTTTTATATTAATCATCAAACTAAAATGGTTTATTAAAAATGGGACATTTTATTGCTAAAAAAAATTATAATTATGAAGTACAAATTTGAATTATTAAGTTCAAACAGAAAAAATAAATAATAGATAGCTAGTTCGTTGAGGATAAACGAAAAAAAAACAATAATATTGTTATTGACCCTAATGATAAATTATTTCGGCAATAGCCTTTAATTGAAGTAAACTAATAAGCTATGTACTGGAAGGCCAGAAGAGAAATGGTACTACCTTACACGCTTTTAAAAAGTGTACGTAAGTATTACCAAATTATTATTGATGGCGCCTCGGATTTTTAATTAATTTTGTAATAGGTACTTATTGAAATGACAAATAAGCTATGTACTAAAAAGCAAAATTTAAGGTGTATATGTACTCATGAGTTAAGGAGAACCGTAAAATTTCTCCATACTATTATCGACACCAATAATGAATAATTTTGGTAATAAGCATTACCTGCATTTGAATAATTGGTACAGTTTTAATATATACCAAATACACTCTTATAGGCAAAAAATATTTTATGAGTAAATTTGGGGAATAAGTAAATATTACAACTGCACCAATAGTGTACACATTGATGATTGATGTGAAAGAAAGAGATTTTTATTACTATTCCTGGAAGATCTAAGAACATGTGAAAGTAGCATGATTGTAATAAATACAGAATACAGTTCATCTGTATTTTGTCTTTATGAAGAACTAAGTATATGTTTTGCATAATCTAACAACGTGAAGCTATCAAGATAATAAAATAAAAAAATATAATAAAAAAAGTAAAATATTCAAATTAGAATTTGTTAGTATTTGTCTTACAATTTTTAGCACGATTTTCTAGCCTTGTTCAGTACGGATTCACTGATTTTTTTCCCTTACCCCGTGCGGAAGACAGATATATATATATATATANGTTCACTTATAAGACAAAACACTATACTATGCATTAGATACCATTTAAAAGTAGAACTTCGTAAAAAGTAAGCATTTAAAATTGAATAATGTACTCCCCTTTTAATCGAAATAACCAGCTTAATTGAATAATATTGGCTGGAGCCATTGATTTAAGCGGGGTTGACTATATATATATATATATATATATATAATTTAGAGAAAAATGCATATACATTTCATAGCTTGTTGAATGATTATCTGAAGTGTTTAAATTATCTGATATTTATCTCTAATATTTATCTTGAGTGTCAAAACTAAAAAAAAAAAAAATTTTGAAAATTAGACACTGTTATATCCTCTTTTTTGTATTTTCATTTACTTTTATATACTTTTATATACTTTGTATTTTCATTTACTTATATATATTTTATCATACATGTTTCTTTCAGATAGAAACAGTTATTATATTTCTTGATTAGAAATTAGTTTCCGAAACAATTTTACATTGTTTTACCCACTGTTTTTTAAAACAGATTCCACTATTTTTTGATGTTTGCATATTTTCCGTCATGACTAAAAATGTTTTAATAAGAGTTTATGAAAAAATATTTATATTTTAAAATATAAATTGCCTTTTTATTTAAACACTTTTTAAATCTTACATGCAAATCTAAGTTTCTGAAAAAATGGTATATTTTCGTACTGGGAAAACTTTAAAATAAATGTTATTTCACTTAGTTGTTTTCTTATTAATATGAAATTTAAGATTATAATACGCTTCTAAATTCCAAATCTGTCTATATGCGTTGTTATTAATACGTTGTTCGAATTTTCTATACATAAATAATTGTATAGTTTATTATGATGGAATTATTCGAGTTAAATAACTTAAAACTTATTCTTGTGTGTATTGCTACATTACTATTTACTTTAACATTATGATTTTCCTAAAGAATTCATGAAAAGTTTGACTACACTTCATGCACGTAAAATATAAAATTCTTTATTGTTTTAACAATGTTTAGAACGCTTATTGCGATATGTTCATTGCAAATTTAAATATCAACTATGCATGAATTATGTTAAAATCATGAAAGATTAAAATTCGTAAAATCACTTTCATTAAACGCATGATAATCATGAAAATTTTAAAACTTATCTGGAGCCTCATAAAAAAGAAAGCTTTGGTACTCGTAGAAATTTATTGTATTTTAACATCAATAGCCTCAAGTACATTTACATAACTTGCTTTAGTTATAAATTATTTTCCAAAAACAAACCAAAAATATGAAAATTTGAAAGAAGTACAGAAATTCGATAGAAATACTAAAAGTTAAACTGTATAATATTTTGTACCTTAGTACGGCTCACATTTCAAGGATATTAAATAAAAACTATATATTCTCTATTCATCTTTATATTTGATTCTAGTTGAATATGTCTCTTTGAATTGAGTCTCTTTGAACGGGCTGAAAAAAAGGAGAAAATAATCAAAAAATAAGTTCTGAACTATACTATAAAATGATATTCGAAATTGAAAGACATAATTTAACTTTTTGGTAGATATTTTTATCTTTTGCCCAACCAGGTGGATTTATATTAATAGATTGAGCAAAGCAGAGTTTTAGTAGTTTATAATCATATATTTTATTACCATCAAAATGAAGATTAACTGTCTTCATTATCAATTGTAACGATACTCTTGCTCAAGGCTCACCCATGATGCTCANCAAGAATATATGAAGATATAAGAATATACAAGAATATATTTCGAAGCTTGAGTTTAAGATTTTGAAACGAAAGAGAACTACAATTTTGCAATGTTCATTTTTGAATTTAAAACAGCCTTTTTTTTAATTTTTAAAATGATTTCTCTTTAAGTTTTGGAATATTTATTCATTAAACATTTTCCTTGTATACACGTTTGAAAAAAAATCAGACCTGATCGAAACTAAAGAAAAATGATATTGAAAATTAGACACTTTCATATACTCCTTTTTGTAATTTCATTTACTTTTATTATCTATATTTTATTATATATATTTCTTTCAGATAGAAACAGTTATTATATTTCTTGATTGGAAATTAGTTTCCGAAACAATTTTACATTGTTTAACACACTGTTTTTTAAAACAGATTCCACTATTTTTTGATGTTTGTATATTTTCCGTCATAACTAAAAATGTTTTAATAAGATTATATGAAGAAATATTTATATTTTAATATATAAATTGCCTTTTTATTTAAACACTTTTTAAATCTTACATGCAAATCTAAGTTTCTGAAAAAATAGTATATTTTCGTACTGGGAAAACTTTAAAATAAATGTAATTTCACTTAGTTGTTTTCTTATTAATATAAAATGTAAGATTATAATACGCTTATAAATTCCAAGTCTGTCTATGGGCGTTGTTATTAATACATTGTAGGAATTTTCTGTACATAAATAATTGAATAGTTTATTATGATGGAATTATTTGAGTGAAATAAATTGAAACTTATTCTTGTATGTATTACTGCATTACTATATATTTTAACATTATGATTGTCTTAAAGAACTCTAAAAAAGTTTGACTACACTTTATGCACGCAAAATATATAATTCCTTATTGTTTTAGCAATGTTTAGAACGCATTTTGCGATATGTTTATTACAAATTTAAATATCAACTATGCATGAATTATGTTAAAATCATGAGCGATTAAAATTCGCGAAATCACTTTCATGAAACACATGATAATCATGAAAATTTTAAAACTTATCTGGAGCCTAATAAAAAAGAAAGCTTTGGTACTCGTAGAAATTTATTGTATTTTAACATGAATAGTCTCAAGTACATTTACTTAACTTGCTTTAGTTATAAATTATTTTCCAAAAACGAAACAAAAATATGAAAATTTGAAAGAAGTACAGAAATTCGGGAGAAATACTAAAAGTTAAACTATATACTATTTTGTACCTTAGTACAGCTCACAATTCAAGGACATTAAATAAAAACTATATATTCTCTACTCATCTTTATATTTGATTCTAGTTTGATTCTCTTTGAACGGGCTGAGAAAAAGGAATAAATAATCAAAGACTAAGTTCTGAACTATACTACAAAATAATATTCAAAATTGAAAGACATAATTTCACTTTTTGGTAGATATTTTTATCTTTTGCACAACCAGGTGGATTTATATTAATAGATTGAGCAAAGCTGAATTTTAGTAGTTTATAATCATATATTTTATTACCATCAAAATAAAGATTAACTGTCTTCATTATCAATTGTAACGATACTCTTGCTCAAGGCTCACCCATGATGCTCAAAATTTTTCAGTTAATTCAGGTTATTTCAACACGTTATTTAAGATAACTTTAAAAATAATAATTTGATGTCCTTGTCCAGCCATACTTCAACTTTAGTTTATCTAACATAACAAGTAAAATGCAACTAAATATTGAAGAAACTACTTTTACTGAAAAGAATAAGCTAACAGACATCATTGGTATTATCTTTTAAAATATTTGATTAAGCATTAATCATTTATTGCTTAAGTTAAAACAATGGCTATCTGGTATGGAACCCAACAGCAACGTGCAAAAAAAATTTATCAAAACTAATAAAACTATTCTAGTTTAAACAGGTCATGCGAGATGAATGAAAAAAACTTTTTCGATGAATCAGCATTACTCATTTTTGCATTAAACTAATGTCGAATCTTTTTTTTTTAAATTATTTTATAAACAAGGTGATTCCTAAATAGATATGCAGGTTCCACATACTATAAAACAAGAAAACATCAAAACACAGACTCGAATTAAGTCCTTACTTTGGAGCATTTTAAAACTTTTTTCTTTATACCCAGGAATGAAGTAAATAAAGTAAAACCTCCAACCAAGAATTTCATTTACGATAGGTGTAAAAATTATAAAACTACAGGTTACTTGTCATAGGCAACCTAAGCCTAGGATTACAGGCAAACAAGGAAATTTTTATTCTGAAATTAGATGGTAAACCCTGGAAAAGCAACCTGGAAAAGCAACGTGTGACAACCGGATGGTATCGATAGTGTCACCAGAAGCTCTTTTCTGGAAACGATAAGCATTTGGTTTAAACCACAGTTGCAGGTAAACAATAAAATTTCGCAACGGGTGCGCAACGTGTGATTATTAACCTGATGAGCATCTTCGTAATGGATGGAACTGTAACACGCCTCTGACTCTATAATCATCTAGAAAAACATATCTTAGGCCATGTTCAGCATAATGGATATCGTTTTAACTCTTTCAGTTGATCTGGAACATAGCCTATCACATCTGGAATCACCTTAATAGATGCGGTAAGCCATTTACCTCGTGTTTGAAGGAAATGAATTGCTGTTTCGATGTACGTCTTCAAGATATGTGTGTGCTATAAAACATGTCTGACTGTCTCTAAAACATTTTCAGCAATCACCTACGCTTTTGTATCAGTTAACATTAATTAACTTATGTTTTGGCTGTTATATAACGCTTTCAAATTGTTTAGTTACTTATAAATCAACCTACATATCATCAGTGACCTTCAACTAGCTTACATCTTTATTTAATCTAAAATAAGGTACACTAAGAGTTATATAAACTTTAAATGATACATATCTTTGTTTCCTTATGCAAAATAAGAACCAGAAACAAATCTGTGATAGAAAAAATATGTTCAAAACTAACAGAATATTGCAAAATTTACCGTGTTTCTGACTCTATGGGGACACCAAAAAGCTTCGCAATTTTTACTGAAGCGTTTTGATAATGACTTTGGGAAAATTAACGACAAAATATGATTTTATAATACGTGATGAAATTTGATAAGTGTAATGAAATTTTGTAATTTTATCAAAATACATTAGAGCATGGTATAAAAACCATTTAATCAGTTAAATTTACTTTTCAGCTTTATATTTTGTACTAAACGTGTGGTAACAGGAGCTATAGTTTTGAAAACCAGGGATTTCGCTAAATTGTTATCATATGAACGGAGAAAAGGCCGAATGAATGACTTAAATACTGTATATTTTGGTAATTAGAAGAACTAAGCTGTATCTTTTTTTTCTTTTTACCAGAAATGCCATTACGAGACAACAAAGAAACTTTACCAACTCCATTCAGCAAGGACAGTGTTTGTTATATTCAAGGCATTTAAAGTATAGCATTTTAATAATGATTTAAAATAATATATTTATGTTGTCTTCTGATACTCTTTTAAACACCTTCCTAATCTAAATGATAGTCAACGGATATTAAACAGATTAAGCACTAAATACCAATTCCTTCGAAAAATTTTGCATAAAAATTATTTTTTTACCATAACACAAGTTGTGATCACAAATCGTCCCTTTCAGCGGGTTACTTTGCTTAGATTTAAAACCTTAAATAGTTTACTCATAATATAACAATGCAAAGTCACCAGAAAAGGCAACAAACAATGAAAAGGGAAGCTATGTACTAAAATGTCAATTCGTAGGGAATTTGTAGCTAATCAAAGAAAAATAATTAGTAATTACCGCTAGTTAGATCACCAAAAATTATTTCAAAATCAAATATCAACTTTTATCATATGTTATCAACTTTTCAGAACTAAGATTATGACTGAGGAAAATCTTTGGTGTTGCAATTTTTATTTGTGAAAGTTATATGTGAGAATGCGTGCGTATGTGTATGTGCATGTGTGAGTGTGTGACAGCTTCCTTTCTGAAATGTGCTTTCGAACGCAGTGAACGAAATAATGTACTAGAAGCAAAAACAGAGTGATAAATAGTAGTTCGTTAAAAAAAGAAAGACTTGTCTGAATAACAAGCCTCGCTTTCTGTGACCATTTAAAGGAATTAATAAAGAGTCTAAAGATCTGTAAAAAGTTAAAGCTATCTGCTGATTATTAACTTTATAATTGCAAGTCTGCAAAAAAAATCCACTTTTAAAAAGACTAATCATCAGAATCATTTATAACAGGGTTAAATTTAAAAAAAGATGGGCAAATGACAAGGAATTCAATTCTCATGAATATCGGGACTCCCATAAGTTAAATTCTCAATAATCGTGCAAATTTAGGAGTTTGATAGAATAATAAAATTTAATACATATCACTTTAAATAAATGCCCTTAAGGAATCATGATTAATCACGCCGAAATGTAATCTTGAAACTACCCAATCTAGACGACAGAAGAATTCGAGAATCGAGAATTGGAAGAAACTTATTTTCGCTGTTAGAATTTTCTTGTGGAGCGTTGTTTTAACTACTTTGAAAATGTGTTTTTAAATGACATTTCATTTAAGATTATATTTTATACGTAAGGACTTTATCCTTGAAAAGTAAGATTATTTTATTTTATTATTAATATTATGTTGAATAATATTATTTTATTTTAATTTTTATCATATAAAAAAAGTTATCGAAATTTGTAATTTTCAGTATTTTGAAATCATTATCACTATATTTTAAATATACAATGTTGCAGAGATTTATTTCGAAAAAATAAAAAATAAATACTCATACACTAACAGCATAAAAAATGATACATGAATATTTTTTTAATTTTGAATGATTTCACGAATCTCAGGAGAAAAGAAAAGAATTTAGACAAACAAGATATGAATAATATATAAAAAAGTCTTTTATTTAATATTTTCCGCACGACAATGAGATATCTAAAAAATATTCATTCTTCTCATTTACTATTCATTATTTAAAACGAGTAATGGAACTTGTCTACAAGGAAAAATAATATGAAACATTTGTTTATTTTTTTCTAAACGATTGGGTAACTTTTTATTCTTTTGAAAGTTTTCTACTTTGTTTCACTTTATGAAAAACACAAATATATTACTTTTCTTTAGACATTGAAAGAATGTAAAAATGCATGCATTTGAAATACGTGCTGTTTCTTTGGGACACCTACTCATTCCACATTGTAATTAATACATTAGGGGAGATGATTTGGAAATATTAATAGCCATGTCTTATCCTAGTTATAATTAGACGCTTTCGGCTACCAGCTGTTCCTTTTTAAATAAGTAGAATACCAAATATTTGGTGACTTATTATCGTATACTTAAAGATAAAGACAATTTGTTGATTTAATAAACTCATGTTATTCAGGTGAGAGTGGATTTCATTTTTGTTTCTTACATGATCCTGTGATATCGTGATAAGTTTCGATAACAGTTCTGAATTTCGTGAACAGCCCCATTCATTAAAGTTCATGGGGCTGTTCAAAAACTAAAAGATAGCATAACCAAGTATTTACATTAAAAAGTTAAAATCTGTCTTTGCATTTGACATTTTAAATTGGTAATTAAAATGGGCATGCCAACCAGTTTAATGCAGCTATCTTAAACCTAGACGAAAGATTTTTGTTATTTTTTTTTCTCAGTATTGAGACCCAGGAGTTGAGTCTTAACTGATTTAAGTCTCAAAAGCGTGTATTGAAATGCCCTTTGGGATGAAAAAGAATAAGCATATCTATGTTAAACTAAATGTTAAATACAATAACGGTTAAATGCATTAACACTAACGGTTAAATACATTGACACTAACGGTTAAATACATTAACACTAACAGTTAAATACAATATTTATTCAATTTTTCTACAACTTATGCTAGCATGCATATTTGTTTCTATAACGCTTTACTTCTGCACTTAAACTATGATTTCAGTGATTTTTAAGGATATTTAATTTTTTCTACTGGTTTCTATTTTTCCTAAAAGTTTTGTAAAAATGCTGTTCTCAAGACAGCAAACTCTTAACTTCATATCAAAACATTATTATCTATACACTCAAAAAAGAATTTTTGTCAAAACTGCTACATGTTTATATTTATCGTATTATTACTCTACGGAGACGCCAAAAAGAGGCAAGGAAACATCAAATGTCATGTTTCTGGATTTATGAGAGCCCAAAAAATGTCAGTAGCTTAGATCGAAACGCTTTAGTAATCATTTTAATAAAATTAACAATAAAATATGGATTTATAATCTGCTATAAAATTTTATAATTTTCGCAATATTTGGTAATTTTATCATTTTACAAAAGAGCATGGCATTAAAATTATTTATTCGGTTAAATTTCCTATTTGATTTTGTATTTTTCGCTAAATATGGATTTTCCTTATTTGGATAAAAAATGCAAGCCATCAGATAGGAACTACAAACGTAAATTTGAGATAGAGGAGTGATATACTCAACTACTCGAAATGAATATCAATACTTCTAAGTACAGTGAAAACACAATAAAAAATCTTAATGTTTTATGGAGACAACCTTAAACATGCTAATTAATTTGTGCTAGCTATATATTAATTTACGGAATCAGATACAAACCGTACTTCTTGTGAATAAATGTACTTTTTTCAACGGATTTGAAATTTTGGATATCAAAATACAGTTATAGCCACAATATGATACAATAGTCAGGTCATTTTTCCTTTCGAGTGGTCGTTTTCCTTCCATTTTGAAAGTACAGCCAACTTATGCCTTAAGTGACTAATAAAAGTACTACAATCAATAATTAAAACAAATTACGAATTTTTCTTACAAAAATATACAGAAAAAATACATTTAGATCAAGAAAGCCTATTTTGATTACAAATAATTTCATGTTAATATTTGATATTTGCAAGTAATAAAAGGCATCAAATTTTCAAATCCAACACAATAACGTTTATATCAGGGCTGTTATGTTTGTCTCCGAATAAAAAATAACTGTAACGACTATTTGTTTTTGTTTCTTTTTTTCAAGAAGTGAAACATTGAATTTGAAGAAAATTTCCTTTTTGGAATCGTTTGCACTTATATTTGTTTATTTATTATTTTAAACATAACTATCGATACTAGTTATAACCTCATATTTCTATCATCTGTATTTTCACTAATTATTGCTCGAAAGATAAAGAAGACGATTAAAATTCTGCACAAATTCACTTTCAAAAATTTATATATGTATGTATATATATATATATATATATATA